>NW_026693947.1:0-16131 GCF_021218885.2 Marmota monax | reverse complement strand
TGCTGAGAGCCACGGCCGAGTCTGTATGGCCCCTGGCATTTTGCCAACAGTATTGATTGACAGGCGAGGCATTACTATCCGCCTCTGCCGCAACTTTTGAGTTCTCGCACTATTTTGGAGTTCTCATGGGGATTTCCGGGGATTCCCCGAGAGTTCCCATTGGTTGGGGAAGTGCAGGAGGAGGGATTTCCGGGAGAGATATTTCCGGCTGGGGGTTCCTGGACAAGCCTCCTGGCGCGTTCGGGAGGATTCCCCGGGAGCTGTGTGAAGTGTTTTCCTGCAGTTTAAAAATAAAGTTTGTTCCTGCTTCAGTGGCTCGTGATTTGTGCCCAGCCAGACTGCGGCATTTGGCGGCCCGTTCGGGGAACGTCTGAAGCTTCGGGGTAAGTGAAATTGCTTGCCCCTAAGGGAAGGCGAGAGAATGGGCGACCATTTTAAAAAACAATGTGTTCTTGTTTTGATTTGTTTTGTGTTTGTTTCAAGCTGCCTATCCCTAGAATTTTCTCAGGCAGATTGGGAAAAATGGTTGGCTCAAGGTTTGAAGTTGTTCGCCCCTGAGGAAGAGATAGAAATAGACCACAAATGCACATGTCAAGAAAATAGGAAAATTGATACAACGATTTTTTGTTCCGTTTTTGTTTCATTCTGTTTCGGTTTTGTTTTGTGTTATCTTACTGGGTTGCGTTATCTTTATAACAGATTAGAAATTAGTAAAAAACAAACTGAAAGAGTGTTAAGTAAATTGTTAGAGGTTCAGACCATGGAGAAAGACATTTTAGATCAAGCAAAAGAGAAGGTCTCTCAAGCTAGTCAGACAGAGGAAGAAAATTTAAAGGAAGAAAGCTTAGAGGAGAAACAGCTATTAGGGAAAAAGCTACAACAGGAGGCTGCTACTAACACCGTTCTATCACCAGAGAGCGTAATTCAACCAACAGCTCCCCCTATGGAGATAGCTGAGTGGCCCTCAAACCCCGTAGTTGATAGATGGGATCCTGAGACAGGACCTCAAAGATTAGCATGCCCTGTACTTGAGCAGGCAGGAGGGCAGCGAATTCACCGTGCTTTAGATTTCAAAACAGTGAAGCAGTTAAAGGAGGCTGTAACAACCTATGGTCCTCAAGCACCGTTCACTGTAAGCATGGTCGAATCCATTACCAACTTGGACATGACGCCAGCAGATTGGGCTAGTATGTGTAAATCTGTGCTAAATGGAGGACAATATTTGTTATGGAAGGTTGCCAATGAGGAATTTTGCAGGGAGACAGCTAGACGAAATGCAGCAGCCGGTTACCCTCAAAGAAATCTAGATATGTTGTTAGGAAAAGGACCTTATGAGGGTCAACGGCAACAAATTGAATATGATCCTGGCGTATACGCACAAATTGCTGTAGATGCGGTTAGGGCATGGAAAACTTTACAGGGGCATGGAGGTTTACAAGGTCAATTATCTAAGGTAATACAAGGAACTAATGAACCTTACGCTGAATTTGTAGATAGGCTTATTCAAGCAGCTTCCAGAATTTTTGGGGATACAGAACAGGCAATGCCATTTATAAAACAACTGGCTTATGACCAAGCAAATCGTTGTTGCAGAGAGGTCATTAGACCATGGAGACATGAAGATTTAAACACATATATTAAATTATGTAGAGACATTAATGAACAAGGGCAAGTCTTAGCAGCAGTACAACAGGCTTTAGATGCCAGGCCAAAAACATGCTATAATTGTGATCAAACAGGACATTTTAAAAGGAGTTGCCCCATAGGAGGAGGGTTTAACAAAGCTAGATATCAAACGAATAGAATACCGGGTATTTGCCCACGATGCCGTAGAGGGAAACATTGGGCTAATGAATGCCGTTCTCAAACCACCATAGAGGGTATTCCGTTATCAAAAAACAGACAAGGACCAAGTGTTTACCCACGATATCGTGGAGAAAGGCATCGAGCTCCATTGCCAAAAAACGGACAGGGGGGCCCAATGCTCCGGGGCCCACGACCACAAATGTACGGGGCACTGGAGGAACCCAGAAACACCATGGAGGAACCCAGCAACACCATCAGGGTAGTGCCCAGGACACATTATCCATCAGATCTCTCATCAGACGAACCAGAGGAAGCGCAGGGTTGGACATCTGCGCCTCCGCCAGAGCAGTACTAACTCCAGAGATGGGAGTTCAAATCATTCCCACAGGAGTAAAAGGACCTCTTCCCCAAGGAACAGTAGGCTTATTGTTAGGACGCAGTTCTTCTACGCTAAAAGGACTTATGATAAGTCCCGGGGTAATTGATCCCGATTATGAAGGTGAAATAAAAATTATAGCTAGCTCTCCAAAGGGTATATCAGTAATTTCACCAGGAGATAGAATAGCACAGTTATTAATAATACCCAGCCTACATGATAAATTTTCCAGTAGTACTATAGAAAGAGGTTCCAGGGGATTAGGCTCCACAGGTGTAGATTGGGCTATGCTGTCTTTAAATTTAGATTCTCGTCCCATGCTAAAACTAAATATTCAAGGACATGAATTTAATGGACTACTGGATACAGGTGCAGACCTTAGCATCATATCTCGTCAAGAATGGCCAAAACATTGGCCGTTACAACAAGCCACTCAAACGCTTCGAGGCCTAGGAGTGGCGACTAATCCCCATAGAAGTGCAATGGTATTAGATTGGAAGGATCCTGAAGGATGTGAAGGAACTATACAGCCATATGTATTGGATCATCTTCCTATAAATTTATGGGGACGAGATGTCCTAGATCAATTAGGTTTGACATTAACAAATAACATCAATCCAAATGCGCCCACTATTAGGGCTAGACAAGGTTTCAGGAAAGAAAAAAGATTAGGAGAACAAGGCATAGCAGCACCAATTCAAATAGATCAGGGAATAAATAGACATGGACTGGGTTTTCAGAAGGGGTCACTGAGGCAATAAAAATTACTTGGAAATCAGATAGACCAGTATGGGTTCCTCAGTGGCCCCTGACTAAAGAAAAGATACAAGCAGCCCATGACCTGGTCAAACAACAATTAGCGGAGGGACATATACAACCTTCCGTATCTCCTTACAATACTCCCATTTTTGTCATTAAAAAGAAATCTGGTAAATGGAGATTATTGCAAGATTTAAGAGCCATTAATAATGAGATGGTTATTATGGGACCTGCTCAATCAGGGATTCCTCAATTGTCTGCTTTGCCAAAAACCTGGTACGTTTTAGCTATAGATATTAAAGATTGTTTTTTTTCAATTCCAATTCATCCTGAGGATAGTCCACATTTTGCATTTACTATCCCTGCACTGAATCATGAAGGTCCTGATCAGAGATATGAATGGAAAGTACTCCCTCAAGGGATGGCTAACAGCCCAACTATGTGTCAAATTTATGTTAACAAAGCAATCCAGCCACTTAGAAATCAAAATCCTAAACTACAAATATTTCACTATATGGATGATGTATTGTTAGCACACAAAGATAAAAACACATTGCTAGAATGTTATGCCACACTTACAAATTTATTAAAAAATTATAATCTAGAGATAGCAATAGATAAAGTACAATTAAATTTTCCAATTAATTATTTAGGAGTTCTATTATCCTCAACCATGGTCCGTCCACCAAAAATTCAAATACGAGTAGATCAACTCAAATCACTTAACGACTTTCAAAAGTTATTAGGAGACATAAATTGGATAAGGCCTTATCTAGGCATACCAACAGGAGAGTTGGGACCTTTATTTGATATCCTAAAAGGTCCATCAGATCCAAATTCACCCCGCATGTTAACGCCTGAAGCAAGAAAGGCATTAAAAATTATTGAAACATATATGGAAAATATGCATTTGGATAGAATTGATATAACTTTGCCTTTATTATTTATTGTAATACCAACAAAAAATATTCCTACAGGAGTATTTTGGCAAGAAGGTCCATTATTGTGGATACATTTATCTTATTCTCCTAACACTATTCTTACTAGGTATCCTGAGGCTGTAGGACAATTAATACTCAAAGGAATAAAAGCAGCAAAGGGAGTGTTTGGAATTTCTCCCAATAAAATTATTACTCCATATACTATGGATCAAATTGATGAGTTAGCTAATGAGTTAAATACTTGGGCAATAATCATGTGTAAATCTAATGTTTCATTTGATAATCACTTACCATCTAATCCTTTGTTGTCTTTTTGGTCTTCGCATCCTGTAGTTTTTCCAAAAATGACAAGAAAAACCCCTATCATGAATGCTCCAAATGTATTCACTGATGGGTCAAATAATGGTACAGCAGCAGTAGTTACCCCTGATCAAACTTTTACATTTTTAGTACCCAAACAATCAGCTCAAAAGGTAGAGCTTAATGCAGTTTTACAAGCTTTTGTGATGTTTAAAGATTCTGTATTTAATTTATTCTCTGATAGTCAGTATGTAGTTAATGCTATAGTATCCCTTGAAGATGCTGGCAGGATTTCCCCTTCCTCTACTGTTTTCTCTTTGTTTTCTGCTATACAAAGTCTAATCTGGGACAGAAAAGATCCATTCTTTATAGGACATATCAGAGCACATACAGGATTGCCTGGAGCCCTTAGTTTGGGCAACGATTTAGCAGATAAAACTACACATGACATACATATTTTCTCTACACTAGAAGAAGCTACACATTTTCATAAAAGGTTCCATGTCAATGCTAATACTTTACAAAAGCGTTTTAAAATAACTAAGGAACAAGCTAGACAAATAATAAAACAATGTCAAAATTGTGTGACCTTTTTACCACAAGTTAATCTTGGAGTCAATCCTAGAGGACTGATACCTAACCATATTTGGCAGATGGACGTCACACACTTGCCACAATTTGGAAAATTAAAATATTTGCATGTTACAGTTGATACTTCTTCCGGATTTTGATGGGCTCCCTTCATTCCGGAGAAAAAACTAAAGATGTTATAGCTCATTGCTTACAAAATTTTGCCACTGTGGGCGTTCCAAAACAGTTAAAAACAGATAATGGTCCTGGTTATATTTCTACCTCTTTTAAACAATTTTGCTCATCATTTGGCATTACTCATATAACAGGAATTCCATACAATCCACAGGGACAAGGCATAGTTGAAAGAGCTCATCAAACTATTAAAATGTACTTACTAAAGCAAAAAGAGGGAATTGGAAAGGGGTATATGTCACCCAAAGATAAACTTAAAATAACCCTTTTTACTCTAAACTTTTTAAATTTGGATTCCTCAGGGCTTAGTGCTGCGGAAAGGCATATGTGTCCAAAAAATGTACATAAGCCTAAGGTACTTTGGAAGGATATTCTAACAGGACAATGGAAAGGTCCTGACCCAGTGATTGTCTGGAGTCGGGGTTCTGTTTGTGTTTTTCCACAGGGAGAACAGCAGCCGATTTGGATTCCAGAGAGATTAACTAAAACAATTTCTACAGGCCAAAAGGAAGATGATTTGACTCAAATCCATAACAGCTGATATCCAGAACTCCAGTTTGGCTATTCTTACATCTGCGACGGTGATTAACCAGGATGCTTTTTTCAATATTTATTTTATTATTTGCCTTTTCCCACATCATAAAGTTCTATTTTATTTTTGAGCTCATACAGACCTAGGTTAATGTTTTTCTGATCAGTTTTATTTTTGACTGTGGAGTTTTTAAGCATTGCAATGGAGATTTCACCTAGGTAAAGCTACAAGGCCTTTACTATTGTCTTATGTGTTGTATGTTATGTGTGCACACTTCTGTTTTGTGTTGTATGTCTGTATGTGTGTATGTCCATATATCATATATGAGGAGCGCTCATGAATAAATGGATCCGAATTTTTTTTATTCATGTGATTTTAATGGTTTAATTTAGATTGGGTAAACAGCTGTTGAAAATTGTTTTAATATGTGAACAAATAAGGAGGTTAACAGATCTGTTTGTTTACTTTCACCTTTCCTTCTCATTATATTTAATAATTCTGTTCAGGATAATGTAAATTGTTCAAAAAATTGTTTTCTTAGTGCCTGTTGGAATGTTACATAATTTTTTTCTTAGCATCATTGCCAGAATTCCTATCTTCATCCCAGTGCCGGTGAAGACAAAGATAAAACCAAACTACAGCTTCTTCGATAGTTATCACAACAAACTGTAAAAACTGATGCATCAATGAATAATAACTCAACAAGTAATGCTCAATTAAGGAGTTGATTTACTTTGGGAGGAAATGGACATATTGACAGATTCCTCTGCTTTGAATTGCTTGCAGACCTTGCCTGGACTATGTATCACTTGTATGCATTGTGAACTATCTGTTGGTACAGCGAATTGTGGTAGTGCTGGAGTATTTTTGCTGATGGTGTCACCGGTGGTACAATTTTTCAAAGGAGCCCTCAATTGGCTTAGTGTCATGGCATTTTGCATCCTCCTCCCTTCTACTAGTGATGGTCTAAAATTTGGGGGCCAACAGAGGTGAGGCAAAGAACCTCACCCCCCCACTGGTGCAAAGGCCTATCCACAAGTATGGCTGTATGCTGGACCGGTAGTCAGTGACGGGTATGATCCAATTGCAGTGGTACCAACCTAAGACAGGAGGCTGACGCCTAGAGGTCAGTTCATCCGATGACGGGTAAGGACCATATGTTGAATTGGACTGCCTAACAGGCACGGTCCCTAAGCCACATTGCTTGTTGTTTAATTAAACAAAAAGGGGGAGATGCTGAGAGCCACGGCCGAGTCTGTATGGCCCCTGGCATTTTGCCAACAGTATTGATTGACAGGCGAGGCATTACTATCCGCCTCTGCCGCAACTTTTGAGTTCTCGCACTATTTTGGAGTTCTCATGGGGATTTCCGGGGATTCCCCGAGAGTTCCCATTGGTTGGGGAAGTGCAGGAGGAGGGATTTCCGGGAGAGATATTTCCGGCTGGGGGTTCCTGGACAAGCCTCCTGGCGCGTTCGGGAGGATTCCCCGGGAGCTGTGTGAAGTGTTTTCCTGCAGTTTAAAAATAAAGTTTGTTCCTGCTTCAGTGGCTCGTGATTTGTGCCCAGCCAGACTGCGGCACAAAGTAATAGTAATTAAACTTTCTCCTTATTCTCACTATCCTTTTTACTTACAGCCTTCTCTTGGGATTAGTCCTCCCTAGTGTATAATTAGAATATCCATTCTCCTATGAGGATTCTACTTAGTCGTTAGTTTAATTCCACTACTTGAATATATACCTAACCTGGACTTGTCCCTTGATACTCTTCCACTCGATAAATGTCTATCAACTAACCAACTCCTAATATATGCCGGGTACAATTCTAAATGTAGAGTTTCTGTAATGAACAAAACAAAAATCTCAGACTTCAGCTTCCATTCTACTGGGAGAAATATTTAATCAATCAATCAACCAATGATAATAGGTAAGAATATGTGCTATGAAAAAACAGATAAATTAAATATAAAAAATATAATGATTATCACATCAGATGGGCATTTATAAAGGAGAACGTATGTTGCTATATTCTACAAAAAAAAGCAGCAAGCTCTCTGGTTATTTTGAATATATTAAAAAATAAGAAATATGATTCAACTGAATGAGTAGTAGATTATAACTAATAAAATCAGTTTGTCATATTTCTATAAATTTAAAAGTTATAGAGAAATAATACTTTATACTAGTGTATAATGCACTTATATAAATAGTATCTTAATTCTCTTGGGTTGGAATTTCTCACTAATCAATACTTATATACAAACTTCTAAAATGTCCTTTCTCAAATATTTTAAATATTTCAAAGGAAATTTAAATAGGATAAAATCTTTGTTTTTATTTAGGTATTCCCTCTAAATTATTATCAAAATAATACAAATAAGTTTGATATTATAACTTACCCTACACAGTCCACTTCTTCAGGATAATTTAGCAAGCGAAGCACTTGTTCTAGGTTCCGTAAGCTTCTTTTTAAGTCACCTGTTGCCATTATTTAACATTAGATTCAGCTCCAACTCTTGAAATAATCTAATTTATCACATAAAAATAAAAATCCAAGAAAAAGTGGTTAAGTCAGTTTACATTTTGAAATTTCTCTACTCTTCCTTGTTCATCTCTCTCATGGGCACTTGCTATGTTGATTTTATCCCAGCTCTATTTCTGCTATTATCTTTCCTACCTGTCAAGTACTTACTGACTTGTATCTACTATAAATTCTAGAATGTACAGTGAGCTTCTTTCCTACCACCCATTATCTTTCCCTTGCAAAAAAGTTTGCTTTATGTTCATGTTCTTACAACGGATTTCATATGACATTCTCCCAAATGTTTTGCTTTGAACAATAAAGTAGAATTTGGAAAGACACAGCAAGTTAAAATGGCCTCTATCAGTGACTATTTTAGATACTTACATAAGATTTACATGATGCAATCAGTAAAAAATGAAGACACAGAAATTTGGCAGAGACATAGTCATTATTCCTAAGGCTCTGACCTCACACAGTTGCCAATCAGATGCTTTCTTTACAAATAAATATAGATGAACAAAATCCATTAAATAAATAAATAAATAAGTTCAAGGTCCACCTACATAAGACAGATTAAAAGAATATAGCTTCATTTCCATTTTCTAAACACCACTAAGATGAAAGTAAATAACTAAAAATTATATATACCCTCCAGGATAAAGACAACTGGAGGAGATTTAATGTGATAAAATAATAATCAACAAAATTATGGAAAATGGAAAGCAGATGGATGAGTGACAGCCAATCTAGCAGAGCAGACAAAGAGCAATTTAGGAAACAATAGAAACTACATAGGTTCACAAATAAGGGGCACCAGATACTTCTGAAAGGTACACAAGTAAGGCCAAGAGAATGAAGTATAAGAAAAATTATTTGAAAGTCCATATAAGGTGTGTCTAAACCCTAGATGTTTACTTTTCCTATCCCCTCTGGTCTTACACCTCCAATAACTTGTTTGGCTAGGTAACTACTTCTCTCTTTTTCTGGAAAAAGAAAATAAATTTACAGTCTGAGGAAAATGAAACAAAGAGATACCAAACTGGGAAACATCAGGCAAGGCAAAAATATAGAACAAATGCTAGAAGGAAGAAAGATTAAAGAAAAAAAATCAAATAGTATAATTTATTCCTACACCTCAGCTTCAAGATAGCTATTAGCTAAACATATCCTTGATGACAGCAAACTGGCAAGTTCTACTCTAGAGAAAGTAGATAAACCTAGAGAAAAATATCTTAACATTGCTGACATTTGAGGGATATATCTACTAAAATGGCCAGGATCACAACCAATAAACCTACAGCAAAACTATCCCATTCATAGGCCCTAGTCAAGCACCTCTTTGTAGAGATTCATGTTTAAAACTGAATATATACCCAAAGATCAATAACTATTAGAAGAAAGCCTTCAGGATGTAGGCAGAGATCAATATGAAATAAATTTTTTAAATGTGGTAGATACAGAATTAATGCAGAAAATAAAAGAAAATTTAAAAATGAAAAGTATAACACAGACTTATGATGTGGGGTTACATCCCAATAAACCTACTGTAAGTTGAAAAGAGTGATAAGTCAAAAATGCAGGATGGGATATAGCTTAGTGATAGAGTACTTGCCTAGTGCGTCTACAGTCGTAGGACTTTGATTTTCAGTGCAATTCTCAGTACTAAAAATGAAAGAAAGAAAAAAAGGAAAAGAAAGAAAATGCATTTATTATTCTCATTAAACACACTGTAAAGTTGAAAATTTAAGTTGGACCTTTCATTGTAAGCTAGGGGCCATCCATATTCTCAATAAGGTTAGAAAGAATATTAAAACTGAATTGGGGGGATTGGGGTTGTGGCTCAATGGTGTAGTGCTCTCTTAGCATATGAAGGGCACTGGGTTCGATCCTCAGCACCACATAAAAATGAATAAATAAAATAAATGTATTTTGTCCAACTACAACTAAAAAATATTTTAAAAAACTGAATAGAAGGCTTAAAAAAGAATGAAAAAGTTTGTCATAATTTAAAAATGAGTCAGAGACTGTCAGAGTGAATTAAAAAAAAAACAAGATCCAACTATATGCTTTCTGTAAGAAGACCATTTTAAAAGAGACACATATAGATTAAAAGCAAATGGATAGAGAAAAAAAACATGGTAAGACTCATCAAAAAAGTGTGAATAACTATATTAAGTTCAGACATAGCATATTTTACAATATGAAAAGGTATCAGTGATAAAGAGGGACATTACATAATGATAAAATCAAACTCCAAGAAAATATAATAATCCTTAACATATATGCACCTGACAAAAGAACATCAAAATATGTGAGAACTGCGGGGAGAAACAGATAAATTCACTATTTTAACTGGAGACTTCTGACACCCTTCTATAATAAATGTCCAGATCTAGCAGACAGAAGATAAGTAAGGACTTATGACACCATCAATTAACTGGATATAACAGATATCTAAAAACGACTTCACCCAACAATTGCAGAATACACATTCATAAGAACACATGGAACATTCACTAAAGTAGACTCATAATAGACCATAAAACACTGTAGCAAACTTAAAAGAATAGAAATCATACAATGTCTGCTTTTACACTATAATGAAATTTAACTAAAAATCAAAAACAATTTAAAATAATAATAAAAATAAAAATTTCAATAAAAATTAGAAGATAAGTTTGAAAAAATAAATATATTATACAAAGGATGAAAAGATACAAACATGGAAAAGTATAAGAAAACCAGGGGATCAAACCAAAAGGTCTGACATCTAATGAATGGAAATTGCAGAAAGTCATCAGAGACAATGAGGGAAGAAGGTGTGAAATAATACAAAAACACCTCTTAGACCTAAATGTCATTATTTTCTAGACTGAAAGAGTCATTGAGTGATCAACATAAGTGAAATAAAACTCATGCCAAGATATATCAATGTGATGTATCTCATAAGAGAAAAGCAGTTGTTCTAAAAACATCCAAAGAAAAATAAATATATCACATATGAAGAGAATCAAAAGGAATCTCTATACAGACCTTATATGTTTTACAAAATTTAGTTTAGAAGGATCATGGATCTTAATGTATAATGTAAAAGTATAAAACTTTAAGAGGAAATATAGTAGAAAACTGATATGACCTTGAGTTTAGCAATGAGTTTCTAGATAATATCAATTTATAATCCATAAAACCAAAAAATGGTAAGCTAAGTTTCATTAAAATTAAAACTTCTGTTCTATGGAAGATATTGTTAAGAGAACAAAAAGAGGTTATGGTGTTACAAAACACATATTGGGTAAAGACTTGTTTCCAAAATATCCAAAGAACTCAAATTGAAGAGCATAAAGCCAACAACTCAATTAAAAACTGGGCAAAAGATCTGAACAGAGAATTCACCAAAGAGAAATACAGGTGGCACACAAGCATATAAGATATTCTCGCCCTGCATAAAAGTCAACTCAAAATGGTATAACACCAGAAGGTTTATAACTGTTAGAAAAGAAAACAAGAGAAATAATTCAATAGGAAGTACAGGAAACAACTTCCTAAATAAGACTCCTAGAGCTCAGGAAATAAAAGTAAGAATCAATAAATGGGATGGCATCAAATTAAAAAGCTTCTGTACAACAAAGGAAAAATCAGCATAAAGACACACAGCCTGCAATGGGTGAAAATCTTTGCCAGTTATTCTACTGAAAGATGATTAATATCCAAAAACATAAAGAACTAAAAAAGACTTAAAAAATTAAATAAATGGACAAATGATCTAACATACACTTCTCAAAGGAATAAATAAAAACCATTATATAACAATTATATTATAATATGTTCAACATGTTTAGCCATCAGGGAAGTGCAAATCAAAACTATACTGAGATTCTATCTCATCACAGTCAGAATGGCAACAATCATCAAGAATGTGAACAATAAATGCTGGTGAGGAAGCTGGGGAAAAGGAATTCTTACATAGTCTGGAATGTAAATTAGTACAGCTACTATGGAAATCAGTATGGAGATTGCTCAAAAAACTAAAAATAGAACTATCATATGATTCAGCAATACTGCTCCTCAGTATTTATCCAAGATAATTTAAGTCAGGACTTGCCCTGTATATAAGAGGGTCTGGATTCAACCCCAAGCTCAGAGAAACAAAAGCAAAACAATATGAAACAGTAATACTTGTGCCCAGAAGAATTAAAATCAGTATGCTTAGGGATACCTGCATACTCATGTTTATTGCAGCACAATTCACAACAGCCAAATTGAAACTGACCTAGATGTCTGTCAACAGATTAATGGATAAAGAAAATAAAGTATGTATATACACACTCACACACACAAAATGGAGTTATACTCAGTAATAAAGAATGAAATTAATTATTTTATTTGCAGGAAAATGAGAACTGGAGGACATCATGTTAAGCAAAATAAACCAGACACAGAAAGACAAGTATCATATACTTTCTCTTGTATATAAAAGCTAGAGGGGAAATAAAAAAAAAAAAAAAGAATGTCATGAAAGTAGAAACAAACCATTAGAGGAAGGGACAAAGGTAGGGAAATTACTAGAGAGTAATACTGGTCAGATTATGTGTTATATGCATGTACAAATAGAATACAAGAAAACTCACTATTCTGTATAATTCACATGCACCAATAAATAAATTTTAAAAATTTTATAAAATATTTAAATAGATGCTCAACATATCATCAGGTAATTGCAATTTAAAAATAAAACAATGAGATATGTGTTAATCAGCTTTTCTCTGCTATGACCAAAATACTCGAGAAGAACAACTTAGAGGAGGAAAAATTTATTTGAGACTCAGGATTTCAGAAATGTCAGTCCATAGTTGACAGACCTCATTGCTCTGGGCTCCCAAGTTGAGGCAGAACATCATGGTCAAAGGTTCTGGCAGAGGAAAGCTATTCACTTCATGGCAACCAGGAGGCAGAAAGAGAAGGGGGAATGGGTTACAAGGAAGACAAACCCTTCTAGGACACGCCCCAGTGACCTACTTTCTCTAGTGACCTCCACTCACTAGAGTTACCACTCTGTTAGTCCATTCAAACTAGAATGGATTGATTTGGTCACAGCTCTTATAATCTAATCATTTCAACTCTGACTATTCCTGCATTAATCCAGGAACTTTTGGAGGACATGTCATATCCAAAGCATAACAAGATACTACTTCACACCTATTAGAATTGCTAGAATCCAAAAACAAAACACAACAAAAATAAGCCTATTAATAACCAAATGTATTTGAGGATATGAAGAAACAAAACTCTATTGCTAGTGAGAATTCAAAGTAGTATAGCCATTTTGGGAGATGGTTTGGCAGTTTCTTACACAACTAATCATAGTCTTACCACACATTCAGCAATTATAGTACTCATTTATCCACTAACTTAACAAAAATTTATGTATGAATAAAATCCTACATAATCAGTGTGTACAACAGTTCTATTCATAACCACTCAAAAGTGAAAGCAACCAAGACAACCTGAGGTATATTACAGTAAATATGTTACATCCACACAATGGCAATAGTATTTAAACAATAAAAAGAAATGGTAGGATTCATCCCTGGTTTTTTTTTCGGATGCAAGGGCTGGTTCAATATACGGAAAATCAATAAATGTTATTCACCACATCAATAGACTTAAAAATAAGAACCATATGATCATCTCAATAGATGCGGAAAAAGCATTCGACAAAGTACAGCATCCCTTTATGTTCAAAACTCTAGAAAAACTAGGGATAACAGGAACATACCTCAATATTGTAAAAGCAATCTATGCTAAGCCTCAGGCTAGCATCATTCTGAATGGAGAAAAACTGAAGGCATTCCCTCTAAAATCTGGAACAAGACAGGGATGCCCTCTCTCTCCACTTCTCTTCAACATAGTTCTCGAAACACTGGCCAGAGCAATTAGACAGACGAAAGAAATTAAAGGCATCAAAATAGGAAAAGAAGAACTTAAATTATCACTATTTGCAGATGATATGATTCTATACCTAGCAGACCCAAAAGGCTCTACAAAGAAACTATTAGAGCTAATAAATGAATTCAGCAAAGTGGCAGGATTTAAAATCAACACGCATAAATCAAAGGCATTCCTGTATATCAGCGACAAATCCTCTGAAATGGAAATGAGGACAACCACTCCATTCAAAATATCTTCAAAAAAAATAAAATACTTGGGAATCAACCTAACAAAAGAGGTGAAAGACTTATACAATGAAAACTACAGAACCCTCAAGAGAGAAATAGAAGAAGATCTTAGAAGATGGAAAAATATACCCTGTTCATGGATAGGCAGAACTAACATCATCAAAATGGCGATATTACCAAAAGTTCTCTATAGGTTTAATGCAATGCCAATCAAAATCCCAACGGCATTTCTTGTAGAAATAGAGAAAGCAATCATGAAATTCATATGGAAAAATAAAAGACCCAGAATAGCAAAAACAATGCTAAGCAAGAAGTGTGAATCAGGCGGTATAGCGATACCAGACTTCAAACTATACTACAGAGCAATAGTAACAAAAACAGCATGGTACTGGTACCAAAAACAGGCGGGTGGACCAATGGTACAGAATAGAGGACACAGAAACCGATCCACAAAACTACAACTATCTTATATTTGATAAAGGGGCTAAAAGCATGCAATGGAGGAAGGACAGCATCTTCAACAAATGGTGCTGGGAAAACTGGAAATCCATATGCAACAAAATGAAACTGAATCCCTTTCTCTCGCCATGCACAAAAGTGAATTCAAAATGGATCAAGGAGCTCAATATCAAATCAGAGACGCGCCGTCTGATAGAAGAAAAAGTTGGCTACGATCTACAGTCGGTGGGGTCGGGCTCCAAATTCCTCAATAGGACACCCATAGCACAAAAGTTAATAACTAGAATCAACAAATGGGACTTACTCAAACTAAAAAGTTTTTTCTCAGCAAAAGAAACAATAAGAGAGGTAAATAGGGAGCCTACACCCTGGGAACAAATCTTTACTCCTCACACTTCAGATAGAGCCCTAATATCCAGAGTATACAAAGAACTCAAAAAATTAGACAATAAGAGAACAAACAACCCAATCAACAAATGGGCCAAGGACCTGAACAGACACTTCTCAGAGGAGGACATACAGTCAATCAACAAGTACATGAAAAAATGCTCACCATCTCTAGCTGTTAGAGAAATGCAAATCAAAACCACCCTAAGATACCATCTCACTCCAGTAAGATTGGCAGCCATTAGGAAGTCAAACAACAACAAGTGCTGGCGAGGATGTGGGGAAAAGGGTACACTTGTACATTGCTGGTGGGACTGCAGATTGGTGCAGCCAATTTGGAAAGCAGTATGGAGATTTCTTGGAAAGCTGGGAATGGAGCCACCATTTGACCCAGCTATTCCCCTTCTTGGTCTATTCCCTAAAGACCTAAAAAGAGCATGCTACAGGGACACTGCTACATCGATGTTCATAGCAGCACAGTTCACAATAGCAAGACTGTGGAACCAACCTAGATGCCCTTCAATAGACGAATGGATAAAAAAAATGTGGCATTTATACACAATGGAGTATTACTCTGCATTAAAAAATGACAAAATCATAGAATTTACAGGGAAATGGATGGCATTAGAGCAGATTATGCTAAGTGAAGCTAGCCAATCCCTTAAAAACAAATGCCAAATGTCTTCTTTGATATAAAGAGAGTAACTAAGAACAGAGTAGGGACGAAGAGCAGGAGAAGAAGATTAACATTTAACAGCGATGAGAGGTGGGAGGGAAAGGGAGAGAGAAGGGAAATTGCATGGAAATGGAAGGAGACCCTCAGGGTTATACAGTGGAGGAGGGTAGAGAGAGAGGAGGGGAGGGGAGGGGAGAGGTGGGGAGGGGGGAGGGGGGAGGGGGATGTGAAAGGCAGCGAAGCACAACAGACACTAGTATGGCAATTTGTAAATCAATGGATGTGTAACTGATGTGATTCTGCAATCTGTGTATGGGGTGAAGGTGGGAGTTCATAACCCACTTGAATCAAAGTGTGGAATATGATATGTCAAGAAATTTGTAATGTTTTGAACAACCCACAATAAAAAATTTAAAAAGAAAAAAAAAAAAAA
>NW_026693946.1:0-53631 GCF_021218885.2 Marmota monax | reverse complement strand
TGTGGTGAGCCACTTCTGCCGTTTCTGCAGACTATGGTCGCCATTACAAGATGGCGCTGGCTCCGCTGTGGTCTGTGACAAACAACTACTTATTTCAGAGAGTTGGCGCGTGGTTTTTCACCAGCCTATGAGAAAGCTCCACGTGGCAGCTTTGCATTGGGGCTTGAGATGCTTTATTAAGGATGGGAGGGGCATCCGAGGGAGAGAAGAAGAAATATCAAGGGCCTGAATAAACTGCTGAAAGAAGATTCCTGAGTTGCGTCTTCCTTGCGGGCAAGGGGTCGCGAAAATTGGTGCCGAGACCCGGGAACAAGATCTTTCAGCAGTCAGGGGTGGTGCACCGGTTAGTCCCAGGTAAGTGGGATCCACGACCAAAGCGGGGTTAGTCCCAATAAGTGGGATCCACGACCAAAGCGGGGCAGCTCCTCTGTAAAGAAAGAGAGAGCATTACATTTTATTGCAGCTGCACTGTGTACTTTCGCTTCAACTTTCGCTTTTGTTTTCTGTGTTTCTTTTGTTGTGTCATTTCGTTTTTGTTTTTTGTGCTTCTTTTGTTGTTGTGTCATGGGTGCCGCATCTTCAAGTCCGCTTCTCCTGGCCCTAGATGGCCTGTTATGTTCCAAGGGCCTGGAAGTGAAACATAGTATTTTACAAAGATTTTTATAGAAGATAGATATCACTGCACTGTGGTTTGCATTTTCGGGCAGCCTTACTGTACCTAGTTGGGATAAATTAGGCAAAGATCTTGACTTTGCTTCTGAGCAGGGCATATTAGAGGGTGGGGTGATACCCCTTTGGAAAATGGTCCGTAGTTGCCTTACAGATGGCAGATGTCAGGAAGCACTTACTAAAGGACAGGAAGTTCTATAGCAATTACATGAGGAGAAATCGGAGATGGCAAAAAGTGAGGTATCTCAGGAGGATGGGAGTGTGCGGAGCGTGAAACAGGGGAGGAGACGATTGTATCCAGATCTCTGTACGCTGCACACACCCCCATGTGAAAGTGGGTCAGAAGAAGAGGAGGATGAGGAGGAAGAGCTCGGGAGGCTGTCTCGTCAGCTAGAGAGTTTAGCTATAGGAGAAGGGAACAGAAATAAACAGGGGCTCAAGAAAAGCGATCCCCCGGATCCACCGCCGTATGGTGGGGGTGTTTCGGGGAGAGCTTTCCATGCCCAAACATGGAGGGTTGTTAACGCTGAGATGGGTCTTGCTTATCCAGTTTTTCAGGATGACAATAGGGGAAGATTCCATGAACCCTTAGATTTTAAAATTGTGAATACCCTGGCGGAGTCTGTGCGCACTTATGGGGTGGATGCCGCCTTCACACTAACTCAGGTGGAGAGTCTGTCTAGATACTGCATGACTTCCTCTGATTGGGCTAGCCTTGTTCGGGCTTGTGTTTCCCCGGGTAAATATTTGGACTGGAGAGCATTTGTGCTAGAGGGCGCAATAGAGCAGGCCGCCCAAAACCATGCGGCGGGACACCCCCATTGGGACAAGGATATGCTTTTGGGGCAGGGCAGATTTGCAAATCAACACAGGATTTCCTCTTGAGGCATATGATCAAATTAACAACATTTGCATTCGGGCATGGAAGTCGCTTCCAAATAGAGGAGACGTGTCTGGTAATTTGACCAAGATTCTACAAGGCCCTACAGAACCCTTTTCAAATTTTGTATCAAGGATGGTGGATGCCGCTGGAAAGATTTTTAGGGATCCTGATAGAGCCATGCCCCTTATCAAGCAATTGGTCTTTGAGCAATGCACCAAGGAATGTAAAGCGACAATCACTCCTTATAAAAATAAGGGCATAGAAGCATGGATGAAAGTGTGTAGAGAGATTGGAGGACCTTTAACTAACGCAGGTCTTGCAGCTGCTTTCCTTCGGATTGCAAAAGGGGGCAGTCCTGGTGCCGGAACATGCTTCCATTGTGGTCAACCGGTCATTTCAGATGTGAATGTCCCAAAAAAGACAATTTTACTGGACCTCACGGTGGCCCTTCCAATGGCCTTCGTCAACCGGGGCTGTGTCCAAAATGTAAAAAGGGGAAGCATTGGGCAAAAGAGTGTAGATCAGTGAGGGACATCCATGGACAGCCTATTTCACCTGGGCCAAAAAACGGCCGAAGGGGCCCCCGACCCCAGGGCCCACAAATATATGGGGCAGTGGAGAATGTAACACCCAAACCCGAGACATAGCCATCTCTACGCCATCCCATGAGACGCGGAGAGCCACTACAGGTGCCGCGGGATTGGACCTCTGTTCCACCTCCAGACTTGTATTAACACCTAAGATGGGAGTCCAATTGGTGGAAAGTGAGTTCAAAGGGCCTTTACCACCTGGCACTGTAGGTTTGCTAATTGGACGTGCATCCTCTATCTTACAAGGTCTTCATGTCTTTCCCGGAGTCATTAGCCCTGATACTGTAGGGGCAGTAAAGGTTATGGTGGAGGCTCCAAGGGGCATTGTGTCTATCTCCCCAGGGGATCGGATTGCTCAATTACTAATTTTGCCTAGCTTACATAATCACTTCCCTGCTGACTCAAGGTCACGGATGGGAAATGAGATTGGTACCACCGGAGGGAATTGTGCCTATTTGTCACTAGATATGAGCAATTGCCCCACTTTCGAATTAAGCATAGAAGGTAAATCTATTGTGGGATTGCTGGATACAGGAGCAGACCGTAGTATCATAGCCCTTAAGGACTGGTCTAAGGGATGGCCAGTGCAGACTTCTGATCAATCCCTGAGAGGACTTGGATATGCCCAAGCCCCTCAAATCAGCTGTAGACATCTATCTTGGAAGGACCCGGAAGGACACAATGGCACCTTTCAGCCTTATGTACTTGATTTACCTATCTCTTTATGGGGCCGTGATCTGATGAAAGACATGGGGTTCACTCTTAGTAATGACTATTCCCCAGTGTCTCAAGAAATTATGCAAAATATGGGGTATAAGCCATGTCTAGGACTAGGAAAACACCTACAGGGGCATAGGCATCCTGTGCAAGGTCATCAAAAGCTTAACAGATTTGGTCTGGGTTTTTCCTAGGGGCTGCTGGGGCTCAAAAACCCATAACATGGCTCACCGAGGAGCCTGTTTGGGTGCCTCAGTGGCCTCTTCCCTCGGTTAAATTGGCAGCAGCCCATGATCTAGTCAAAGAACAACTTGACTTGGGTCACATCCAACCTTCTACTTCTCCATGGAATACTCCCATATTTGTTATTAAGAAAAAATCAGGAAATTGGCACCTACTGCATGATCTATGAGCAGTTAATTCTCAAATGCAACTTATGGGGCCCATCCAAAGAGGGCTGCCTCTGCTCTCCTCTGTTTCTCAGGGCTGGCATATTATTGCTATTGACATTAAAGACTGTTTCTTTTCTATTCCTTTGCATCCTAAAGACTCACAGCGTTTTGCCTTCACCCTTCCCTCGTGTAACCACGAGGAACCAGATCAAAGGTTTGAGTGGGTAATGTTGCTGCAGGGAATGGCTAATAGTCCCACGATGTGCCAGATATATGCGGGGAAAGCACTCGCACGTCTCAGACATAAGTATTCCTCCATCAAGATCATTCATTATATGGATGATGTGTTATTGGCCGCTAAGTTAGAGCAGACAGTTAATGAGGCCTATAAAGAATTAGTAAAGCTGTTAGCTCAATATGGGCTACATATCGCACCTGAAAAGGTTCAAACGGGGAATTCTATTGAGTATTTGGGAGCGATAATTGGGTATGACAAATTAAAACCACAAAAAATCACCATAAGAACTCAGGATCTCCAAACTCTAAATGATTTTCAAAAACTGCTGGGAGATATTAATTGGATAAGGGGATATTTACATATTCCTAATGGTGTGCTCCAGCCTTTGTATGCTACCCTTAAGCATGATCCAATTCTTGCTTCTCCTCATAGCCTCACCAAAGAGGCTAGAGCGGCCCTTATAACAGTAGGAGAAGCTATACAACATGCTACTCTATGCAGGCTCCAGAGTGATAAACCTTTCCAGTTATGTGTGCTTGCCACTATGCGGCAGCCTACTGGAGTACTGTGGCAAGATGGGCCTTTACTATGGATCCACCCACATGTATCCCCAGGAAAATCCTTAGAATACTATCCTGATGCTGTTGCAGCGTTAGCACTTAAAGGGATTCAACAAAGCATTCAATTTTTCGGACAATCACCTTCTTCTCTTATTATACCCTATACTAAAGCTCAACTTAATGTTTTGTGTGCTACTCTAGACAACTGGGCTATTCTATGTTGCTCGTTTCAAGGGGATATTGATAATCATTACCCTTCCCATCCATTACTCCATTTTGTTAAAGAACATCCCATCATTTTCCCTAAGGTAACTTCACCCAATCCAATTCTGGGGGCTGTTAATATTTTTACTGATGGTTCCAAGTCTGGAATGGGAGCTTATGTAATTAATGATTCTCCCCCTGTTCAGCATCAATTTGCTCCTGGAAATCCACAATGGGTGGAACTGCAAATTGTTATTGAGGTTTTTAAACAGTGTTCTTTTCCTTTTAATCTTATTTCGGACTCCATCTATGTGGTACAAGCACTAAAAGTCCTGGAGGCCGTGGGAGCTATTAGTAATGCCCATAATGTATCTGCTTACTTTAATCAGCTTCAACAGCTTATCTGTAGCCGCACTGTTCCTTTTTATCCAATGCACATCCGGGCTCACACCTCTCTTCCTGGTCCGTTATCACAGGGTAATGCCTGTTCGGACTCAGCCACTAGAGGTCAGTTGATATGCTTGGCTTCCTCCTTAGAGGGGGCTAAATTATTTCACCAGAATTTCCATGTTAATGCTTTAATGCTGCACAGGCGTTTTTCCATTTCAAGAGCGGATGCTCGTCAGATAGTATTACAATGTCCCCATTGTGTCACATTTCTTCATCCCCCTAATTATGGAGTGAACCCACGGGGATTGAAGCCATTGGTTGTATGGCAAATGGATGTGACACACATACCTGACTTTGGTAACCTCAAGTATGTGCATGTTTCTGTTGATACGTGCTCTGGAGTTATTCATGCTTCTGCTTTATTGGGAGAAAAGGCACGTAATGTTATTACTCATTGCCTAGAAGCATGGGCAGCATGGAGTGCTCCTGCATCCCTTAAGACTGATAATGGACCTGCTTATACTGGCAGACAATTTACATCCTTTTGTTCTACCATGGGAGTGCAACTTACTCATGGTCTGCCTTACAATCCTCAAGGACAAGGCATTGTTGAGCGTGCTCATCGCACCTTAAAGGAAACTTTACAAAAACAAAAAGGGGGGATAGGAGCTGAACACACTCCTAAAGAACGCCTGTCCTTAGCTCTCTTTACCATTAATTTTTTGAATGTGGATATTCATGGTCGCTCTGTGGCCAATAGACATGTGTCCCCTCAGCCCTCTGTGATTGGCTATGTTAAGTGGAAGGATGTTCTTATGGGCCAATGGAATGGCCCCGACCCCGTGCTGACATGGGAGCGAGGATCTGTATGTGTTTTTCCCCAGGATCACATGGAACCGTTGTGGGTCCCTGAATGCCTGACAAGAAGAGTCTTGACATCAACCGACCAGCAACAAGAGATACCACAGCAATCCTGTGATGAGGGTCTACACTATGCTACGTGCTCTGGTTCTGGTGCTGGTGCCGATGGCACAGACGACACCAATGCAGTGGTGGGCAGTGGCACGGGCTTGGCCAATGCCGATGCCGGTTCATGGTAATTCTAGTGTCCTCCCCAATCTTTTCTCTACCTCATGTGAGATGTCTGCTCCCTGTGCCTCTCCTAGAGGGGACATGGAGAGCATTTTTAATCAATCTCAAGTTAATCTCACAGGAGTTTTTTGTTTCAGCCTTGGAAACGCTAATTGCATCAGCCTTAAGACCAAAAATTTGACTAACTGGGAGGACCCATTGTGGTCCAGTCAGGTCTCAGGGAGCATTATCAGTGCCGTACTGAGCCAAGTAGTTTCAGGGAAGCAATCAGGCTCAGGGACACCCGCAAATAGCTCTGCTTTAAACATAACTATCTTGGCTATTATCTCCAGGGTACTAATCCCAGTGCCTCCTTCTTCTAATAGTACTTACAATGCCACTCATTTCAAGGCCTCCCCTTACTGTACCCCTAATCTTGGTTTCCCCCCAACATTTACACTTTGTCAGGATCATTCTTGGGAGAAACATCAAGTTGCTAAAGGTTTCTCCCTTTCCCCCTCTCTTAAGAGGTGTTTATAACTTTAACAACAGTGCCAACTCCTCTACAGGAGTAGGTTGGTCCTGGTTTCAATGGCTGATTTCCAATGAGAAGGGGGCTTCAGCCGATATTTCTGCATTGGCTCAATTGCTGGGAGCCAAAAGCTGGCTGGCTAATGTTTCTGGAACTGTTAGGGAGAGTGAACGAGGTAATAGACTTACATCTGTTTTGTTCAACTCTCTGCTATATAATGCCACATTGCCCCCTGCAATGGTCTGTGTCCAATCCCTGTTCTTGTTCCTTTTGGCTAATGACACCTCATCGGAGATGCTGGATTGTTCTAATGTTACCTGTCTCTTATCTGAGTGTTGGAATGGTTCTTGGACTGTAGCAGTGGTTATGAAAATTCCAACTTTTGTCCCAATCCCAGTCACTGCAGACCCAGATAAATTCCCCATTGTTGAGCTACTTAGAGTCTGCAGGGATTTTGGAATTACGGCAGCTATAGTGACAGCTGTGGCAGTGTCTGCTGCTGCAGCAGTTACGGCCAGAGTGGCCATGGCCAGTCAAGTACAAACTGCTGCCACCATTAATCAAGTTGTTCAACAAACTTCCACCATACTTGAATCCCAAAATACAATTAATCAACATATTTTGTCAGGGATTTTAGCTGCCAACCAAAGAATAGATTTACTCCAAGCTCAGGTAGAAGAATTGGCTGACTTGGTGCTTTTGGGCTGTGTTGACCAACGTGCACATTTATGCATAACCTCTGTCAGATTTAATGATTCCAGGAATGCCTCCCGCATCATTGGCGAATATTTGGCCAGAAATTGGTCCATGGCAGCGGAAGACATGATCCAGTCTCAACTAACCCAGATAGCTGTCTTGAACAGTACCCGTGTCGATCCTGTGGCTTTGGGTCAATTCACCGATTGGATATCTTCTGCTTTTTCCTTCTTCAAACAGTGGGTGGGGGTAGGCATTTTTGGTGCAATGTGTTGCTTCGGTATGTTCCTCTGTTTGTGGTTTCTCTGTCGCCTTAAGGCCCGCAGTGCTCACGATAAGGCTATGATCATACAAGCTCTTGCAGCTTTAGAAAATGGCAACTCACCTCAAGTCTGTCTTGCGCATCTTAAACAGTAAACCTTTGACATGGTCGTTACACCCCAAGTTATTATAACATTGCACTGGGATCGACATGACTTTCCTTGTGATTCTCTTAGTGTTGGAAAGCCCTTGCACTCTGCTGGTCTTACTGCCATTGCACGCAGATGGGTTTCCACACTAGTGCTTTTCTATCGCCTTAAAGTCCGTGCCTTTCTTTCAGGGTGCTGTCAACTTGTTTGTCATTATAAACAGCCATAGTTCAGCCTCAGCTATCCCCCTTCGTCCACCATAGTCACGATACAGGATGCGAGGCAAGGCACTGCACTTGAGTGATCCTTGACGTGGACCTCAAGGAGAGCATGTCGTATTGCATGCGGGTTAGACGCGTCCACGAAAAAAGGCATCGGCTGATATGGCCTCAGATCTGGGGAAGGGCCCTCCTTAGGACCGAGCCATACTATGCAGCCACTTCTGCACAGTGGGATAGGACCTCTACTCTCGCCTGTATTGTTTTAAGAAAACAGAAAGGGGGAACTGTGGTGAGCCGCTTCTGCCGTTTCTGCAGACTATGGTCACCATTACAAGATGGCGCTGGCTCCGCTGTGGTCTGTGACAAACAACTCCTTATTTGGGAGAGTTGGCGTGTGGTTTTTCACCACCCTATGAGAAAGCTCCACGTGGCAGCTTCTCATTGGGGCTTGAAATGCTTTATTAATGCTGGGAGGGGCATCCGAGGGGGAGAAGAAGAAATATCAAGGGCCTGAATAAACTGCTGAAAGAAGATTTCTGAGTTGCATCTTCCTTGCAGGCAAGGGGTCGCGACACTAGCCCTAATTTATCTCTAACCCTAACCTTCACCCTAAGCCTATTATGAAGTCTAAAACCAACAATCTTCCTAGCTGTAACTCTAGTTCTAACCCTATACCTTACCAGAACCCTTACCGTAGCTCTATATGTAACCCTAATTCTAAATCTAACCCTAACTCTAATCCTAAACCTCATCCTAACACAAGCCCTAACTCTAACGCTAATTCAAAACTAGCCTTAACACTAGCCATAGGCCAAAAATAAATAAATAAATAAATAAATAAATAAATAAATAAATAAACATACCCCTAACTCTAACCCTTTACTTAAACCAAACCCTAACCCTACACCTAGCCCTAAATTTCCCTCTATTTAGAGTCCTAACCCTAACACTAAAACTTACCCTGAGCCTGACTCTGAACCTAACACTAAATCTAGCTCTAAACATCACCCTAACCTTAAACCTATGCTTTGCATGATTCAGCATAGGGCTACATTCACAAGGAACAAACCAGAGAGTGCCCACAGAGAACAGATTGAGTGTGTGAAGATTTAAGCAGCTAACACAAACACTGTTTGTTATCCAGGTCCATTTCTAATTACACATATAAGTCAAGATGAAGTGAAACCTTAAATCACAAACTGTTCCTGACAGCAAACCATGAACTGAGAAGGCCCAAACATGGGTAACATAGTTAGGATAGGTAAAAGATGAGTCCTGCCTGCTATCAAAGAAATTTGAACAAAACTAACTCTAACCCCAACATTAGCTATAAATCTAGTCTTAAACCTAGCCCCAAACCCTAACCCTAACCTGTTTAGAGAACCTTTGATCACAGAAGTCCAAAACTTGGTGTGCCTAGTAGGCCAAAGAAACAGATGAATCCTGAACCTTATAAAAAACTCTGACAAAAAAATTGGGGGAGGTGTTTCAGTACATGTCTATTTCCCCTGGTTTTTCCTTAAGTGCTCTTGGATAATGTTAATTTTATTGCCATAGGTTTGGAAAACTTTCACTAAGAAGAAACCAGAAAGTGCCCTCAGAGAACTGACTGAGTGTGTAAAATTACAAGCAGGTAGCACCAACAGTGTTTGATTACCAGCTCCATTTCCATTTACCCATACAGGACAACTTGAAGTGAAACTTTAAAATACAAACTGTTCCTGACAGTGAACAATTGAAACTAGAAGGCATAAAACTGGGGAACATAATAAGGCTAGATAAAAGACAAATCTTGCCAGGTATCAAAGAAATTTGATCAAAAATAACTCTAACCCTAACACTAGTTCTAACTCTATTCCTAACTCTAACACTAAACATAAATCTATCCTGATTATAGACCTTTGATCATACAAGATCCAAACTTTTGGAACCCAGTGCAGCAAGCTAGCAGAAAAATCCTGTGTAGTATCAAACAAATCTGACCAAATAATTGGGGGGGGTTAGTTCAGGACATGAATATTTCTCTGATTTCTCCTAATGTGCTCTTGGGTAAAGTTGTTTTGGCATGCTTGTGCTTAGAGCTACTTTCTCAAGAAGGAAAACACAGAGTGCCCACAGAAAACAGATTGAGTGTGTGAAGTTTTAAGCAGCTAGCACAAAACCTATTTCATTTCCAGCTCCATTTCCATTTACCTGTATAAGTTAAAATGAAGTGAAACCTTAAAACTCAAACTGATCCTTACAGTGAACCTTGAAACAAGAAGGCCCAAAATTGGTGAACATAGTAAGGCTAGGTAAAAGATAACTCCTGCCCAATATCAAAGAAATTTGAACAAAACTAACTGTAACCTTAACACTCGCTCTAACACTAGCCCTAAAACTAACACTAACCTGTTTAGAGAACCTTTGAACATAGAAGTTCCAAACATGTGGAGACTAGTGGGTGAAGCTAACAGATGAATCCTGTACAGCATCAAAGAAATCTGACCAAATTATTTGGGGAGGTAGTACAGTACATCCTGTTGTCTCCTAAAGTGCTCTCAGTAAAGTATTTTATCCATGCTTCAGCTTTGGGATATTCTCACAAGGAAGAAATGAGAGGGCAGCGACAGGGAATTGATTGAGTATGTGAAGTATCAAGCAGCTAGCACCTACCCTGTTTGATTTTGAGCTCCATTTCCATTTAGCCACAGATCAAAATATAGTGAACCCTTAAAATATACACTGTTCTTATGGTGAACACTTGAAATGAGAAAGTCAAAAACTAGGAAAATTAACAAGGGTAAGGAAAATATTAATACTGCCCAGTACCAAATAAATTTGAACAAATCAAACTGTAAATCTTATGCTAGATTTGACTCTATCCTTCACACTAACCTGAAGCTGTTTAGAGAACCTATGATCATAGAAGTCCCAAAATTGGGGATCCTAGTGGGGCAAGGTAGTAGATGAATTCTGCACAGTATCAAAGAAATATGATCAAATATATGGAGAAGATATTTCAATATATTTATATTTCCCTTTTTCTACTAATGTGCTCTCAGATAACCTTGCTTTGCATGCTTCAGCTTAGGGCTGCATTCACAAAGAACAAACCAGAGAGTGTCCACAGAGAATTGAATGAGTGTGTAAAGTTTCCAGCAGCTACCACTAACCCAGTAGGATTTACAGCTCCATTTTCATTTACATCTATAGACCAGAAAATGTGAAACCTAAAAATTCAAACTGTTTCTGAGAGTGAACTGGAAAACCTTGAAGGTCCTAACTTGGGGATACTACTAAGGCTTGGAAAATGATGAATCCTGTACTGTATCAAAGCAATCCAAGGAAAAAATGTTGAAGCTTGCTCCTATAGTGCTCACAGATATAGCTTTTTCTTTCTACTTCAGCTTTGGGCTATTTCCACAATAAAGAAATGAGAGAATGTGCACTGAGAACTGATTGAGTGTGTAAAGTTTCAAGCAGCTAGCACAAACCCTGTTTGAGTCCAGCTCCATTTCCATTCACCACTATAGGGCAAAATGAAGTGAAACATGAAAATTAAAACTGCTCCTGAGAGCAACTCCTTTTACCTAGGAGGCACAAACATGGGGAGTATACTAAGAATAGGAAAAAAGATGAATCCCTCAGAGTATCAAAAACGTTGAAAACACTAACTCTAACCCTAACACTAACTCTAACCCTTTCCCTAATTGTAACCATAACCATAACTGTAACCTGTTAAGAGAACCTTTTATCACAAAAGTTTCAAACTTGGAGAGAATAGTGGGGCAAGCTTACAGATGAATTCTGCATAGTGTCAAAGAATTCTGACCAAACAATTGGGGGAGGTATTTCACTACATGCATATTGTCCTGTTCTTTCCTTAAGTGATCTTGGATAAATTTGTTTTGTATGCTTCATCTTATAGCTATTTTTACAAGGAAGAATCCAGAGAGTGCCCAAAGATAACTGATTGAGTATGTGAAGTTTCAACCAGCCAGCACCAACCCTCTCATATCTAGCTCCATTTGCATTTACCCATATAGGTCAAAATGAACTGAGACATTAAAAACAAACTATTCCCAACCATGAACCATTGAACAAAGAAAGCCCAATGCTGGGGCACATAATAAGGCTAGGTAAAAGGTGAATCTTTCCCAGTATCAAAGAAATTTGAACAAAACAAACTCTAACCCTAACACTAGCTCTAAAGCTAGCCCTAATGCTAATCCTAAACCTAACCCTAACCTGTTTAGAAAATCATTGATCCTGGATATCCCAAATGTGGAGATCCTACCGGAGCAAGCTAAAAGATGAATCATGAGCAGCATCTAAGAAATCTGACCAAATAATTGGAAGAGATAGTTCAGTACATGCCTATTTTCCTGTTTTCCCCTAAAGTACTCTCAGATAATGTTGATTTGCATGCTTCAGCGTAGGTTTACATCCACAAGAAACAAAGCAGAGAGTGCACACAGAGAACTGATTTACTGTATGATGTTTCAATCAGCTAGAACCAATACTCTTTTATTTCGAGCTCCATTTCCCTTTACCGTATAGTTCAAAATGAAGTGAAACCTAAAAATTCAAACTGTTACTGTCATCAAATCATTGAACTGAGAATACCCAAACCTGGGGAACCTAGTAAGGATAGGTAAAAGATGAATTCTGCTGAGTATCCAAAAAAATTTGAACAAAACTAACTCTAAACCTAACACTAGGTCTAAATCTAGCCCTAACTCTAACTGTAACCTTAACCCTAACCTATTTATATAACCTTTGATCATAGAAGTCCCAAAGTTGTGAAACCTATTGGGGCAATCTAAAAGATGAATCATGCACAGTATCAAAGAAGTCTGACCAAACAATTGTGGAAGGTAGTTAATTACATGCTTATTTTCCTATTGTCTCCTAAAATACTCTTGGATAAAGTTGTTTTTGAATGCTTCTCCTTTTGCTTATATTCAATTGAAAGAAAGCAGAGAGTTCTTGCAGAGAACTAATTGAATGTTTGATGTTTCAAGCAGCTAGTACCGATTCTGTTTGATTTCCAGCTTCATTGTCATTCACACCTATAGGCCATAATGAAGTAACACCTTAAAATTCAAACTGTTACTAACAGTGAACCATTGAACTTAAAAGCCCCAAATTGGGGATACTACTAAGGATAGGTAAAGGATGAATCCTGTACAGTATCAAAATAATTTGACCAAAAATTATTGAAGCTTGCTCCTAAAGCACTCACAGATGAAGGTATTTCTTTCTATTTCAGCATAGGGCTACTTCCAAAAGAAACAAACCAGAAAATGCACACTGAGATCTGATTGATTGTGAGAGTTTCAAGCACATTTTCAAACCAACTCTGTTTGATTTCAAGCTTTATTTCCATTTACCCATATAGGTCAAAATGAAGTGAAACCTTAAAATACAAACTGTTCCTGACAGCGAACCACTGAACCCAGAATGCCCAAACCTAGAGAGCATAGTAAGGCTAGGGAAAACATGAATCCAACCCAATAAAAAAGAAATTGCAACAAAAATAACTCTAACACCAGCTCTAAACCTAACCCTAACCCTAACCATAACACTAACCCTTACCTGTATAGAAAACCATTGAATCTAGACGTCCCAAACTTGGGGAGCCCAGTGAGGCAAGTTAAAGATGAATACTGCACATTATCAAAGAAATCTGATCAAATCATTGGGAGACTTATTTCAATACATACATATTCCTCTGTTTTCTACTTAAGGGCTCTCAGATACAGTTGCTTTTGCATGCTTCAGCTTTGGCCTACCTTCAAAGCAAAGAAACCAGAGACTGCCCACTGAGAACTGAATGTGTGAAGTTTCAAGCACCTCCTACCAACCCTGTTTGATTTCCAGCTCAATTTTTCTTTACATCAATAAGCCATAATGAAGGGGAATCTTAAAATACAAACTGTTCCTGACAATGAATCATTGAAGCGAGAAGGCCCAAACCTGTGGAGCATAGTAAGGTTAAGTAAAAGATGAATATTGCCCAATATCATACAAATTTGAAGAAAACTATGGCCACGCTGGAGCTCTCTGTGAAGATGTAAGGCTCGGCTGTGTGGTTGCTCTCGGCTCCTTCGGAAGTCTTGGCCACACATGAGCTCTCAGCACAGATGAAGGTCTTGGTTGTGCATATGCTCTCAGTTCAGAGAAAAGTATCAGCCATAGGCTCTTGGCGCAGACAGAAGTCTTGGCCATGGGCTTGCTCTTGGCTTACAGGGAAGTCTCGGCTGTGCAGGCGCTCTTGGCGCAGAGAGTATGTAGCATAGAACACAGAGGTTTGCTTGCATGTCACCAGTCCAAGCTCTGGACATGGCCATAGTTCACCCCAGAACCACCCTCCTCACCAAACACTCTACACAGGTAAGAGATGGATTCCATCTTGGAAAAACTTACTCACCATCTATTGGTTGTCATGACTACCAGCTCAGTTGTGCTGCTGCTCAGGTATCTGGTTTCCAACTCCCCTACCTCCAGCTGTGATAACACAAGATTTTTCTCACAAGCTTTTGTTTAGGTCAAGGGCTAAAGTAATAGCTGGATTTAGGATTAGGTTTATGTATAGGGCTAGTCTTAGGTTTATGTTTAGGTATAAGTTTACTGGTAGTGCAGTTTCATGTTTCAGTTTCTGTTTATGGTCAGGTTTAGATCTGTAATTAGTGTTAGGGTCAGAATAAGGGTGAAGGTTAGGGTGATGTTTTGGGTTAGGATTAGATCTAGAATGAGGGCTGGTGTTAGGACTAGTAATAGGGTTATTTTTTGGGTTTGGCTAAGGATTAGGATTAGGACTAGAGTTAGCATTATAAATAGGGTTTGGCTTAGGGTAATGGATAGAATTAGATTTGGGTTAGGGCTAGGATTAGGGTTAGGGTTAGGGCTAGTTTTAGTGTTAGGGTTAGGTTTAAATCTAGTGTTAGGGCTCGGATTAGGGCTATTTTTGTGTTAGAGTTAGGGCTACAGTTTGGCTAAGGCCAATGTAAGAACTAGGGTTATGATTAGGATTAGTTTTAGGGTTAGGGTTTTGGATAGGTATAGTGTTAGCATTAGTTTCAGGGTTAGGGTGATATTTAGAGCTAGGGTTTGTGTTTGATATGAGTCAGAGTGAGGATTAGTTTTAGGCCTAGGACTCGAATTACAGCTTTTGTTATCAGGTTATGGCTAGTTATGGTTTCGTGTTTGGTTTAGGTTAAGATTTTGTGTTAGAACAATGGCACAGTTTTATTTTAGGGCTAGGGCTTGGATTAGGGCTAGTTTTAGGATTAGCAATAGTGTTAGAGCTAGTTGTAGAATGAGGTTTAGGCTTAAGATTAGGGTTAGATTTAGAGTTATGGTTAGATCTAGGGTTAGGGCTATGGTTAGCTTTAGGACTCAGGTTAGGGCTATTGTGAGGGTTACAGTAACGAATAGGGTTATAAATAGAAATAGGACTAGGGTGTGAGTTAGAGTTAGTCTTAGGGCTAGGGTTATGGGTAGGGTTGAGTTTAGGGTTCAAATAGGGCTAGGATTAGTGCTATGGTTAGGCCTATGTTTAGGGCTGTGGTTAGGGTTAGTTTTAGGGGAAATGATGGAGTTATTTAGCTAGGTTCAGTGCTAGGGTGAGGGTTATATTTAGGGAATAGGGCTAGGGTGAGGTTTCGGGTTAGGATTAAGTCTAGGTTTAGGGCTAGGATGAGGGTTAGGGTTTGTGTTAGGTTAGGGCTAGGGTTAGGGTTAGGGATAATGTCAGGTCTAGGGTTATGGTTAGGGATAGTGTTAGGAATAGGTTTATGGCTAGGTCTAGTGTAAGGGTTAGGTTTAGTTTAGGGCTCAGGTATAGAGCTAGGTTATTATTAGGGTCAGAGTATGGGTTAGGGTTTGGTTTGGGTTAAGGTTTAAGGTTAGGGCTTAAATTAGCATTGTGGTTAGTGTTGGGGTAAGAGTAATGGATAGAGTTAGGTTTACAGTTCAGGTTAGGTTTAGAGTAATATATAGGGATAGTTTTAGGGATAGGGTTAGGGTTAGGCTGAGGGTTAGCATTTGGTTAAAGCTAACCTAATGAATAGGTTTAGTGCTTGTGTTAGGGCTTAGGTTAAGGTTATGATTAGGGCTAGAATTTGGGTTACTCCCAGGGTTATTGTTATGGTTTGGTTTAGGGTAAGTGTTAGGGTTTGAGCTAGGTTTAGGGCTAGGGCAAGGGTTAGTGTCAGAATCAGGGCTACGATTAGGGCTACGGTTAGTGTTAGTGTAAGGGTTAGGGTTAGGGTTAGGGCTAGTGTTAGCATTAGGTTTAGGGTTATGTTTAAGGTAATGGATAAAGTTAGAGCTAGGATTTGGGCTATGGTTACACTTAGGATTAGGGATAGGGTTAGGGTTAGGTTTAGAGCTAGGTTTATCTTTAGAGTAAGGGTTAGAGTTTGAACTAGGGTTAGGGCTAGGACAAGCATTAGGTTTAGAGTTTGTGCTAGGATTAGGGTTATGGTTATGCTTAGGTCTAAGTTTAGGGCTTGTATTATGGCTAGGATTTGTGTGAGTTTTATGGCTAGTGGTAATGTAAGGGCTAAAGTTATGGTTAGGGCTAGTTTGGGGGGTTAGGGTTATAAATTTGTCAAGTGTTAGGTTTAAGTTTTGGGAAGGATAAGGTTTAAAAATAGGGTTTGTGTTAGGGTAAGCGTCAGTGTTCGGGTTAGCATTGGGTTTATTGTTAGGGCCAGAATTAGAACTGGGTCTAGGTCTAGAGCTAGGGTTAGTTTTTGCATTAGGTTAATAGCTAGTTTATGGCTATGGCTAGGTTTTTATTTAGGACTAGGGCTAGAGTTATGGCTACATTTAGGATTAAGTTTAGGTCTCGTGCTAGTATTACCGTTAGGTTTAGGTATAGGTTTACTAGTAGGGCTAGTGTTGGGGTTCAGTTTAGTGTTAAGGTCAGGCTTTGACATAGGGTTAGTGTTAGGGTCAGAATAAGGGTAAGAGATTGGCTTAGGCTTTTGGTTAGTTTATAGATAGAATGAGGGCTAGGATTAGGACTAGTAATATAGTTAGTGTTTGGAGTAAGCTAAGGATTAGGGTTAAAACTAGGGTAGCATTAGGGTGAGAGTTTGGCTTAGGGTAAGGAATAGGTTTAGAGCTAGGGTTTGGGTTAGTATTAGGGTTAGGTTTAGGGTTAGGATTAGGGTTAGCGTTTAAGGTAGGGTTGAGGATCAGATTAGCGCTAGGTTTTGTGTTAGGTTTAGGGCTATGGCTAATGTAAGAATTAGCTTTATGTTTAGGGATAGTTTTAGGGTTAGGATGAGGGCTAGGTCTAGTGTTTGGGGTAGGTTTAGGGTTAGAGTGATGTTCAGAGTAAGGTTAGTTTTAGGTTCAGAGTCAGGGTCAGTATTAGTTTTAGGGAAATCTTTAGGACTAGGTGTAACATTAAGATTTGTTTTAAGTTAAGAATTAGTCTTCGGGCTATAGCTTAGTTTTGTTTGTGGGCTATGGCTAGGGTTAGGGCTAGTTTTCAAATTAGAATTAGAGTTAAGGCTATTGTTAGTGTGAGGTTTAGGTTTAGAGTTAGGGTTAGATTTAGAGTTATGGTTAGTTCTAGGTTTAGGACTATGGCTAGGTTTAGGACTAAGTTTAGGGCTAGTGTAATGGTTAGGCAATAGATAAGTTTGGTACTAGAAATAAGTCTAGGGCTAGAGTTAGAATTAGTCTTAGGGCTAGGGTTAGAGTTAAGCTTACAGTTAGCAATAAATTAGGGATAGGATTTGAGCTATGGTTAGTGTCAGGATTAGGCCTAGAGTTAGGGCTAGGGTTAGTGTTAATGGTAGTGTTAGGATTAGGGTTAGGGATAGGGGAAAGGATGTGGTTATACCTAGGTTCAGAACTAGGGCAGGGGTTGAAATTAGGGTGTGTGCTATGGTTAGGGTTCAGGTTAGGATTAAGGCTAGGTTTAGGACTATCATGAGGGCTCCGGTTTGTGTTAGGTTTAAGGCAACAATAAGGTAGAGTGCTATTGTCAGGTATAGGGTTACAGTTAGGAATACTATTAGGGTTAGTTTTATGGCTAGGTTAGTTTAAGGGTTATCTTTAGGGTACGAGTCAGTTTAGAGCTAGGTGTGTAATTAGAGCCATTGTCTTGCTCAGAGTTTGGGTTAGGTTTTGGTTTATTTTTAGGGCTTGAAATAGCATTAGGGTTAAGTTTAGAGTTACGGTTAGAGTAATTGATAGGGTTAGGTTTAGTGTTCATTTTAGGTTTAGGTAAGGATAAGGTTAGTTTAGCCATAGGTTTGAGGTTAGGCCTAAATGGATAGGGTTAGATTTAGGTTAAGGACTATCGTTAGTGTTAGGTTTAGCATAACTGTTAGGGTTTATTCTAGGATTAGGACTATGGCAAATGTTAGTTTTATGGTTAGGTTTAAATTTAGGGTTAGTGTAGGTTTAGGTTTAGGACTAGGGTTAAGTTTAGAGTTAGGGTTAGAGTATGTTTAGGGTTAAGGCTAGTGTTATCATGATGTTTATAATTAGGGTTAGGTTAATGGGTGGGGTTATAGCTATATTTAAAGCTATGCTTGGGTTAGGCTTATGTTTAGGGTAATGGATAGGTTTAGGTCTAGGGTTATGGTTAGGATTAGGGCTAGGGTTAGTTTTAGGTCTAGGGTTAGTGTTAGGGTTAGGTTTAGAATAAGTGTTAGTGTTTGAGCTATGGTTAGGGCTAAGATGATGATTAGGGTTAGTGTCGGGTCTAGGTTTAGAATTAGGGTTAAGTTAAAGGCTAGGGTTATCATTAGGGTTAGGGTTATATTTAGGGTAATGGAAAGGGTTAGACCTAGTGTAAGGGCTAGGATTATGGTTAGATTAAGTATAGGATTAGGTTTAGGGTTAGGGCCAGATTTAGGGTTAGGTTTAGGTTTAGGGTAATGGTTACGGCTAAGGCTAGGTTTAGTGTTAAAATGAGGTGTAGGGCTCAGCTTAGGGATACATTTTGGATTAGGTTAAGGCTACGGCTAATGTAAGAACTAGAGTTATGATTAGGGCTACTTTTAGGGTTACAGTTAGGGCTAGTACTAGTTTTAGGTTTACATATATTTTTAGGGGGATGTCAGAGCTAGTGTTATTTTAAGGTCAGAGTCAGGCTCAAGGTTAGTTTTAGGGTTAGGTTAGGACTGGAATTAGGGCTAAGGTTAGGGATAGCTGTAGGGTTCGGTTTTGGTTTAGATTAAGTGTTAGGGTTAGAGTTATGGCTCAGTTTTTTTTTAGGGCTTGAACTACATTAGGGCTAGTTTTAGGATTAGTGTTAGTGTTTAGGGATAGTGTTAGTTTGAGGTTTAGGCTTAGGTTTAGGGTTGGACTTAGAGTTATGATTTGTTCTAGGGCTAGGGCTAGTGTTAGGGCTAAGGTTAGGGGAAGTGTTATGGTTATGGTAAGGGATCGGGTTAGATCTAGGAATAGGGTAGGGCAAGAGTTAGAGTTAGTGCTAGTATTAGGATTAGGGCTAAATTAGTGCTAGGATCAGGTCAAGGATTAGTGTAAGGGTTAAGTCTAGAGTGAGAGTTAGGGTTAGATTTGGGGGACGGGATGGGGTTATAGCAAGATTCACAACTGGGGCGATGGGTAAAATTAGGGATAGGACTAGAGTTCGGGTTTGGGTTGGGTTCAAGGCTAGGTTTAGGGCTGGGATGAGGGCTAGAGTTTGTGTTAGAGTTATGGCAAGAATTAGAGCTAGGGCTAATATCAGGTCTAGGATTATGGTTAGAGATAGTTTTCGGGTAAGATTTATGGCTAGGTCTAATTTCAGAGTTAGGTTTAGGGTGAGGTTCAAGTTGAGAGCTAGTGGTATTATAATAGTCAGAGTCAGTTTTTGGGTTTGGGTTAGGTTGAGGTTTAGGTTTATGGCTCAAATTAGCATTAGGTTTGAGTTAGGGTTAGGGTAATGGATAAGGTTAGGTTTAGGCTTCAGGTTTGGTTTAGGGCTCAGGTTAGATTTAGGGTAATGGACAGGGTTATGGTTAGCATTAGTTTTATGATTATCTTTAGGGTAATGGAAGGGGTTAGAGCTAGGGTTAGAGGTAGGGTTATGTTTAAGATTAGGGCTAGAGTTAGGGTTAGTGTTATGCTTATCATTTTCTTAAGGTTAGGTTAAGGGTAAGGCTCAAGGATTGAGTAAGTATTAGGGTTAGGTTGAGGCTTCAGAGATAGAGTTATGGTTAGGGTTAGTGTTAGGGCTAGGTTTAGCATTAGGTTTAGGGTTATTGTTAGGGTAATGGATAGAGTTAGAGGTAGGGATTGGGCTATGGTTACAGTTAGGATTAGGGCTAGGATTGGGGTTAGGTTTGGGTCCAGGGTTATGTTTAGGGTAAGGGCTAGGGTTTGAGCTAGTGTTAGTGGTAGGGCTAGATTGAGGATTAGGTTCAGCCTTAGGTCTAGGGACAGAATTATGGTAGCTTTAGGGTTAGGGTTAAGGTTAGGTCTAGGGTTATCATTAGGGTTAGGATAAGGGTTAGGGTAATGGATATGGTTAGATGTAGGTTTAGGTTTAGGTTTAGGATTAGATTTAGTTTTAGTGTTAATGTTAAAGCTATGGTTATGTTTAGGTTTATGGTACAGGTTAGGTTTTGAGCTCGGGTTAGGGCTATGGTGAGTGTTACTTTTAGGGTTAAGTCTATTGTAAGTTTTCGGGTTAGGGTTAGGTTTACGTTTAGGGTTAAGGCTAGGGTTATCAATAGAGTTAGGTGTAGGGTTAGGAAAGTTGTATGTTTAGAGCTAGGATTAGGGATAGGGTTAGAGGTAGGGTTAGGTATGGGGTTAAAGCTAGGTATAAGGCTCGGATTAGTGCTAGTTTTTGTGTTAGTGTTTGGGCTAGGGTTAGGGCAACATGTAATGTAAGAACCAGGATTACAATTAGGGTTAATTTTGGGATTAGGGTTAGGGGTAGTTCTAGTGTTAGTTTTAGATTTACAGTTAGGCTGATATTTAGAGCTAGAGTTATTTTTAGGATAGGAGCCAGGGTCAGGGTTAGTTTTAGTGTTTGAGTTAGGACTTGAATTAGAGCTAGGTTTACTGTTAGGGTTTGGTTTAAGGTTAGAAGCATGTTTAGAGCTAGGGTGAGTGTTAGGATATGAGTCAGGGTCAGGATAAGTTCTTAGGTTAGGGTTAGGACTCGATTAGGGTCTGATTAATTTTTTAGTAGTTTAGGGTTTGGTTTAAGTTAAGGTTTAGTGTTAGGTCTATTGCTTGTTTTTTTTTTTTTTCCTAGTGTTAGTGTTAGGGCTAGTTTTACAATTAGTATTAGGGATAGGGCTAGTGTTAGTGTTAGGCTTAGACTTAGAGTTTGGGTTACATTTATAATTATGTTAGATATAGGATTAAGCTAGGATTAAGTATAGGGCAAGGGTTAGGGCCAGGGTTAGAGTTATGGTAAGGGATAGGTTTAGAACTTGGAATAGGGCTAGTGTGAGAGTTAGAGTTAATGATAGGGATAAAATTAGAGTTAGTGTTTGGGATAGGGGGAAATTAGTGTTAGGATTAGGACTAGGGTTAGTGTACAGCTTAGGCCTAGAGATAGGGATAGGGTTAGGTTTAACTTTAGGATAAAGAATGATATTATTGTAAGGTTTAGATATAGGGTGAGGGATAGAGTTAGGGTTAGGGCTAGGGCTGGGGTTAGGTTTATGATTAAGGCCAGGTTTAGGGCTAGGATGAGGGCTAGTGGTTGTAATAGGTTCAGTACTAGGATTAGTGCTAGGGCTAATATCAAGTCTAGGGTTATGGTTAAAGATAATTTTAGGGTTAGGCTTATGGCTACGTCTAGTGTAAGGGTTAGGGTTAGGGTAAGGGTCAAGTTTAGAGCTCAGAGAATTATTTGGATTAGGATTTGGCTTAGGTAAGTATTTAGGTTTATGGCTCAAATTAGCAATATGGTTAGGGTTAGGGATACAGTTAGGTTTTGTTTTAAGTTTCAGATTTGGTTTAGGGTAATTGATATGGTTAGCATTAGTGATAGAGCTAGGGTTAGGCTAAGAGTTATGGTTAGGGTAATTGATAGGCTTAGAGCTTAGGTTAGAACGAGAGTTATGGTTAGGAATATCCCTTGAGTTAGGGATAGAGTTAGTGTTAGAACTAGGGTTAGGTTTAGGTTTAGGGTTATGTTTAGCATAAAGTTTAGTTTTTGAGCTAGGGTTAGGGCGAAGTTTAGGGATAGGTCTAGGGATAGGATTTCGGTAGGTTTAGGTTTAGAGTTAGAGTTAGGGCTAGGGTTATCATTAACATTAGGGTTAGGGTTAAGGTAACGGATAGGGTTTGGTTAGGTTTAGATATTTTTAGAGTTAGAATCAGTGATAGGTTTAGGATTAGATCTATGGTTAAGTTTAGGTTTATGGTTAGGTTTATGGTTTTATCTAGACTTAGGGCTATGTTGAGTTTAATTTCAGGGTTATGGCTATGGTTAGTTATCTGGTTAGGGTTAGGGATAACATTAGGTTTAGAGCTAAGATTATCAATAAGTTTAGGTTTAGGGTTAGGGTAATGGGTAGGTTTAGAGCTAGGTTTAGGTCTAGGTTAAGTTTAGGATTTTGGCTATGGTTAGAGTGAGATTTAGGTATAGGTCTAGGCTTATGTTTAGGGTAAAAGTTTGGCTTTTAGCTATCTTAGGACCATGGTGAGGGCTAGGGTTAGGTGTAGGGCTAGTGTTAGGTTTAGGTTTATGCTTAGGGCTAAGTTTAGGCCTAAAAATATCTCTATGTTTAGAGTTAGGTTTATGCCTAAGGTTAGGGCTATGGGTAATGTAAGATGTAGGGTTATGATTAAGGCTAGTTTTAGGGTTAGGGTTATGGCTGGGTCTAGAATGAGGTTTAGGTTTTGGTTAGTTTCAGGTGTAGAGGAAAGTATAGTGTTAAATGCAGGGACAGTGTTTGGGTTAGAGTTAAACTTAGGGTTAAAGCCAGAATTAGGACTATGTTTAGGTCTAGGGGTAGAGTTAGTGTTTGGGTTATATAAAAGTTTTTTAGCGCTAGGGCTAGGATTTTGTTTAGGACTAAAGCTAGATTTCAGGCTAGATTTAGAATTAGGTTTAGGTCTAGTGCTAGTGGTAGGTTTAGGGTTAGGTATAAGGTTACAAGCAGGGCTAGTATTAGGGTTTTGTTATGGTTAGGGTCAGGTTTAGACCTAGGGTTTATGTTATGGTCAGAATAAGGGTCAGAGTTAGGGTTAGGGTTTGGAATAGCATTAGAGATAGAAAGGGATCTAGTGTTAGGAGTATGAATAGGGTTAGGTTTGTTTAGCCTAAGGATTAGGGATAGGTCTAGTGTTAATATTAAGATGAAGGTTTTTCTCAGGGAAAGGCATAGGGTTAGGGCTAGGGGTAAGTTTATGGTTAGGGTTAAAGCTAGGTTTAGGGCTCAGATTAGGGCGAGTTTTTGTGTGAGGTTTAAGGCTACGGTAGGGCAATGGCTAATCTAAGGACTAGGGTTACAATTAGGGTTAGGGGTAGGAGAAGGTCACGTGTTAGAGTTAGGTTTAAATTACGGTTATATTTATAGCTAGAGTTAGTGTTAGGATATCCGTCAGGTCTGGGTTAGTTTTAGGGTTAGGGTTAGGACTCGAATTATGGCTAGGTTTACTTTAGGGTTCAGTTTAAATTTAGGGTGGTGTTTAGACCTAGGATGAGTGTTAGGATATGAGTCAGGTTCAGGGTTATATTTAAGGTTATGATTAGGACTTGACTTAGGGCTAAGGTTACTCTAGCTGTAGTTCTACGGTTTGGTTTAAGTTAAGGTTAGTGTTAGGCCTTTTGCTCGGTTTTGTTTTAGTGCTATGGATAGGGTTAGGGCTAGTTTTATGATTAGCTTTAGGGTTAGGGCTAAGGTTATGGTTAGGTTTAGGATTAAGAGTAGATTTAAAGCTAGGATTAGGGCTAGGTTTTGTGTTTGGTTTATGGCAAGAATTAGGGCTAGGACTAAAGTGAGGTCTATGTTTATAGTTAGTGATATTTTTAGTGTTAGGTTTATGGCTAGGTCAATTTAAATTGTTACGTTTAGGGAAAGGGTCAGATTAAGAGCTGGGGTATTATGAGGGTCAGGGTCAGGCTTCAGGTTTGTGTTAGGTTAAGGTTTAGGGTTAAGGCTCAAATTAGCATTAAGTTAGAATTAGGGTTAGGGTAAGGATAGTGTTACGTTTAGGGTTAAGTTTGCTTTAAGGTAATGGATATAGATAGGGTTTGTGATAGGTTTACCGTTAGGCCAAGGGTTAGCATTAGTGTTATGGATATTTTAGAGTAATTTATAGAGTTAGACCCAGGGTAAGGGCTTGGATAATGGTTAGGATTAGGGCTGGATTTAGGGTTATGGACAGGGATAGGGTGGGGGTTACACTAAGGATTAGGTTTAGGGGATGGTTTAGGGTTTGAGCTAGGATTTTTGCTATGGCTAAGGTTAATTTAGGGTTTGGACTAGGGTTATGGTCATGGTTAGTGAAACGGTTAGGGCTATGGTTATCATTAGGGTTAGGGTAATAGGTTTAGATGTCAGGTTAAATATAGGGTTAGGTTGAGGTTAGTGTTAGTTTTAGGTTTAGGATTAGGGTTAGGGTTTGAGCTAGCTTAAATTTAGGGTTAGTGTTAGTTTCTCTGTTAGTTCTAGGATTAGGTTTATGTTTAGAGTTAGGGTAGGTTTAGTTTTAAATCTAGTGTTATCATTAGGGTTAAGTTTAGGATTACATTATTGGGTATGGTTCAAACTAGGATTAGGACTGGTGTGAAGTATAGGGTTAGGGCTGTGGTTAGGGTTAGGTTTAGGGTTAGTTTAAGTGTAAGGATTAGGGATTGAGCTGGATTTAGGGCTAGGATGAGGGTTAGGGTTACAGTCTGGGCTAGGGTAGGGTTAGGTTTACGTTTAGGGCTAGGGTTAGCATTTGTTTTAGGGTTATGGTTAGTGTAATGGATAGAGTTAGAGCTAGGGTTTGGGCTATGGTTATAGTTAGGGTTAGGGCTAGAGTTAGGGTGAGGTTTAGGGTTTGGGCTAGTTTTATGTTTAGAGTAAAGTTTAGGGTTTCAACTTGGTTTAGGGCTAGAATGAGTGTTAGGGTTATGGTTAGGGCTAGGTTTGGGTTAGGGTTATGCGTAGAGTTCGTCTACTGTTATGGTTAGTTTTTGGGTTAGGATAATGTTTAGAGTCAGGGTTTTGTAAGGGTAAGTGTCAGTGTTCAGGTTAGGATTAGGTATAGGGTTAGTTCCAAAATGAGGACTAGGGTAGGTCTAGGGGTAGAGTTAGTGTTTGGTTTAGGTTAAGAGTTATTGTTAGGGCTAAGGCTAGGGTTAGGGCTATATTTAGAATTAGGTTTAGGTCTAGGGCTAGTGTTAGGGTTAGGTTTAGGGTTAGGGTTACTGGTAGGGTTAGTGTTAGGTTTTGTATAAGGATTAGGGTCAGGTTTAAACCTAGGTGTAGTGTTAGGGTCAGCATAAGAGTCAGTGTTAGTTTTAGGGTTTGGGTTAAGTTTAGAGCTAGAATGAGGGTTAGGTTTAGGACTAGTAATAGAGTTAGGTTTTGGGGTAGGCATAGAATTAGAGTTAGGACTATGGTATCAATAGGGTGAGGGTTTGACTAAGTGTAAGAAATAGGGTTCGAGCTAGGATTAGGACTAGGGATAGGGTTAAGTGTAGGGCCAGGGTTAGGGTTAGGGTTAAAACTAGGGTTAGGCCTTGGATTAGGGCTAGGTTTTGTGTTAGGTTTAGGGCTATGGCTAATTTAAGAACTGGCTTATGATTAGGGCTGGTTTTAGGGTTATATTTAGGTTGAGGTCTAGTGTTAAGATTATGTTTAGGGTTAGGATGATGTGTAGAGCTAGGGTTAGTGTTAAGGTCAGAGTCAGGGTTAGTATTAGTTCTAGGGTTAGAGTTAGGACTCAAATTAGATCTAGGGTTAGGAATAGGTTTAGGGTTCGGGTTTGGTTTAGGTTAAGGTTTAGGGTGAGTTCTACACTTTGGTTTGTCTTGAGGGCTGGGTCTAGGGTTAGAGCTAATTTCAAATTAGTGTTAGGTTTAGATCTAGTGTTAAGGTTTGGTTTTGGCTTAGGGTTAGGGTTATATTTAGAGTTAGGGTTAGATCTATGTTTAGGGATACAGCAAAAGTTAGGGCTAGGGATTGAATTATCATAAGTAATAGGTTAAAACTAGGGATAGGGATAGGTCGAGAGTTAGAGTTAGTGTTAGTGTTAGGATTAGATTTAGGGTTAGAATTGGGGCTTAATTAGGACTAGGATTAGAGCTATGGCTTGTATTATGGCTGAGGCTAGGTTTATGGCTAGGGTTATGGTTATGGTTATGGTTAGGTATGATATTATAGATAGCTTTAGAACTAGGGTGAGGGTTAAAGTTAGGGTTAGGTTTATGGTTAGGGTTAGGTTTTGGATTAAGGCTAAGATTAGGGCTAGGATTAGGGCAAGAGTTTGTTTTAGGATTAGGGCTTCATTAGGGCTAGTGCTAATGTCAGGTCTAGGGTTATGGTCAGAGATAGTTTTAGGCTAAATATTATTAGGGATAGGATTATGTTTATGGATATTGTTATGTTTAAGGTTCAGTATAGGTTTAGGGTAATGTATAGGTTTAGTTTTAGGAATAGATTTAGGGTTATCCTAGGGTTAGCATTAGATTTAGGATTAGGATTAGGGTAATGGATAGGGTTACAGCTGGGGTTAGGGCTAGGTTTATGGTTAGGATAAAGGCTAAGTTTAGGGTTAGGTTTTGGGTTACGTCAAGGGTTAGGGTTAGGGTTAGGTTTAGGGTAAGCTTTTGTGCTCGAATTATGCTTATGGTTAGAGTTAAATGTAGTGTTAGTGCTCCGATTTGGGATAGGTTTTGGGTTAAGTTAGTGCTAGGTTTAGGGCTACAGCCATTGTAAGAACTAGGGTTACGATTAGAACTAGTTTTAGGGTTAGGGTTAGGGCTAGGTCTAGGGTTAGGTTTAGGTTTATGTTTTGAGTGATGTTTAGAGGTAGGGTTAGCGTTAGGGTCAGAGTCAGGGCCAGGGTTTGTTTTATTGTTAGGGATAGGACTCGAATTAGGGCTAGTTGTAGGCTTAGGTTTTGGTTTTTATATTCAAGGTTAGGGTTAGGGCTAATGTATAGGCAAGTGATAGGATTATGGTAAGAGATAGGGTTAGAACTAGAAATAGGACTAAGGCGAGAATTAGAGGTAATCTTAGGGCTAGGGTTAGGTTATGTTAGGTTTAGGGCTGAACAGGCTAGGATTAAGTATAGCGTTTGTATTAGGTTTAGGCCTAATTTTAGGCTTAGGTTTAGGTTAAGGATAGGGTTAGTTTTAGGAGAAGTCATGGGGATAGAGCTAGTTTTAGGGCTAGGTCAGAGGTTAGAATTCGGTTAGGGTTAGTGTTATGGTTTTGTTTAGTAATAAGGCTAGGTTTAGGGCTAGGATGAGGGCTAGGGTTTGTTTTAGGGTTATTACAAGAATTATGGGAAGGGCTAGTGTCAGGTCTAGGCTTACGTTAGGGATACATTGAGGGTTAGATTTATGGCTAGATCTAGTGTAAGGATTCAGATTATGGTAAGGGTCAGGTTTAGAGCTAGGGGTATTATTAGGGTAAGAATTAGGTTTCAGGTTTGGTTTCGGTTAGGGTTTAGGTTTAGAGCTTGAATTAGCATTAGGATTTGGTTAGGGTAATGATAGGTTTAGGTTTAGGGTTCATGTTAGGTCTAGGGTAATTGATAGGGTTAGAGTTAGCAAAAGGATTAGGGTTAGGGCTAGGGTTAGCCTTAGGGTTATGCTTGTGCTTAGAATAATGGATAGTGTTAGGAATAGGGTTATGGTTTGTATTAGGGATAGAGTTAGGGTTAGGCCTTGGGTTAGGTATAGATTCAGGTTTAGGATATGGTTTAGAGTTTGAGCTAAGTTTAGCACTAGGAAAAGGGTTAGGTTTAGGCTTAGGTCTAGGTTATAGTTACGGTTAGTGTCAAGGTTAGGGTTTTGGTTAGGGCTAGGGTTATCATAAGGTTTAGAGTATTGGATAGGGTTTGATTTTGTGTTAGGGTTAGGTTTTGGCTTAAGATTAGTATTAGCGTAGGCTTAAGGTTAGGTTTAGCATAATGTTTAGGGTTTGAGCAAGGGTTACCTCTGTGGCAAGGGTTAGGTTTATGGTTATCTAGGGCAAGGGTAGATTTAGGTTAATGACTAGGGTTATCATCAGGGTTAGGGTTAGGGTTAGGATAATGGGTAGGGTTAGAGCTAGGATTAGGACTAGGGTATTATTAAGGTTAGGGTTAGAGTAAGGGTAATATATAAGCTTAGAGCTGGGGTTAGGGATAGCATTAAGGTTAGGATTAGCGCTAGGATTAAGGTTAGGTTTAGGTTTAGGCCATGGGTTAGTGTTAGGTTTCGGTTAAGTTTAAGGGTTAGGGATTGAGCTAGTGTTTGGACTAGGATGAGGATTAGGGTTAGAGTCAGTGTGAGGGTTAGGGCTAGGGTTAGCATTAGGTTTAGGGTTAGGTTAATGGATACAGTTAGAGGAAGATTTTGGCCTATGGTGATGGCTAGTTTCAGGGTTAGTGATATGGCTAGGTCTAGTGTTAGGCTTATGGTTTTTGTTAGGATAAGTTTTATAGCTAGGGTTTGTGTTAGGGTAAGGGTCAGTGTTTGTTATAGGGTTAAGTTTATTGTTAGGGCCAGCGTTAGGTCTACGGTTTGGTCTAGGGGGTAGGGTTAGTGTTTGGGTTAGTTTAAGGGTTATTATTAGGGCTATGAGTTTCTGTTTAGGGCTAGTCCTCGAGTTATCACTACATAAAGGATTAAATGTAGGTCTAGTTCTAGTGTTAGGTTAAGGTTTAGTAATAGGGAAGGTAGTGCCAATGTTAGGGGTTGGTTTAGGTTTAGGGTCAGGTTCAGACCTATGGTTAGTGTTAGGGTCAGAATAAGTGTCAGAGGTAGGGTAAGGGTTTGGGATAGAGACAGAGCTAGATTGAGGATTAGGGTTAGGACTAGTAATAGATTTATGTTTGGGGTTAGGCTAAGAATTATGTTTAGGACTAGGGTAGATTTAGGGTTAGAGTTTGGCTTAGGGTAAGGGATAGGGTTAGTGCTACTGTTAGGGCTAGCATTAGGGTTAGGGTTAAGCTAGGGTTAGGTTTAGGATTAGGGTTAAATCTAGAGTTAGAGCTTGGATTAGGGATAGGCTAGGTTTTGAGTTAGCTTTAGTGCTATGGCTAATGTAAGAACTAGGGTTAAAATTAGGGCTAGTTTTAGGGTTAGTGTTTTGTCTAGGTTTAGTGTTTGTTTAGGATTAGGGTCAGGGTTATGTTTAGAGTAATGGATAGGTTAGAGTTAGTGAATGTGTTAGAGTTAGGCCGAGGGTTAAAATTAGGGTTAGGATTAGGGTTAGGATTAGGGTAATGGATGGAGTTAGAGCTAGGTTTAAGGCTAGGGTTATGTTTAGTGTTAGTGTTAGTGATAGTGTTAGGGTTAGTGTTAGGTTTAGGGTTATTACAAGGATTAAAGTTAGGGTTAGTTTTAGGGTAAGGGTTAGGACTTGTTTGAGGTTTTAGGGTTAAAGCTAAGTTTGGGGCTCGCATTAGGGCTAGATTTTGTGTTACATTAGGGCTAGTGTTAGGAATCCAGCTAATGGAAGAACTTGGTTTATGATTAAGGCTAATTTTAGAGTTACGGTTAGGGCTAAGTCTAGTTTTATGGTTAGGTTTAAGTTCAGGGTGATGTTTTGAGTTAGGGTTAGTGTGAGGTTCAGAGTCAGGGTCAGGGTTAGTTTTAGGGTTGGGGATAGGAATCAAATTAGGGGTAGGCTTAGGGATAGATGTAGGGTTAGGATTTGGTTTAGGTTAAGGCTTAGGGTTAGTTCTATGGCTCGTTATGTTTTAGGGCTAAGGCTAAAGGAAAGGGTAGTTTTATGATTAATCTTAGTGTTATTGCTAGTGATATGGTGAGCATAGGCTTAGGGGTACATTTAGAGTTATGGTTAATTTTAGGGTTAGGGCTATTGCTAGTGTTAGGACTAAGGTTATGTCTAGTGTTTGTGTAATGGTAAGGGATAGGGTTAGACCTAGGAATAGAGCTATTGCTTGGTTTGGTTTTACCACTAGGGTTAGTGTTAGTGCTAATTTTATGATTATTGTTAGGGCTAGTGTTAGTGTTAGGCTTAAGCTTAGGTTTAGGGTTAGATTTAGATTTAGGGTTATGTCTAGGTTTAGGGTTAGGACTGAGCATAGGGCCAGGGTTAGGGCTAGGGTTAGATTATGGTATGTAATAGAGTTAGAACTTGGGATAGTGCTAGTGTGAGTTAGAGTTTGTCTCAGGGCTTGGGTTATGGAAATGGATAAATTAGGGCTAGGATTAGGGCTATGGTTTGTGTTCAGCTTAAATATAGAGTAGGGTCTGAGTTACCATTAAGTTTAGGTTAAGGGATAATATTAAAGCTAGGTTTAGAGGTAGTGTGATATTTAGAATTAGGGTTAGAGCTTTGGTTATGGTTAGGGTTATGATTATGGCTAGGTTTAGTGCTGGGGTGAGGGTTAGTGTTTGTTTTAGGGTTAGGGCTAGGATTTGGGGTATATATAATTTCAGGTCTAGAATTATGTTTAAAGATAAATTTATGTTTAGGATTATGGCTATGTCTAATATAAGGGTTAGGTTTAGGGGTAGGGTCAGGCTTAGGGCTAGGGGTATTTTTATGGACAAGGTCTGGTTTAAGGTTTGGGATAGGATAAGGTCTAAATTTAAAGATTTATTTAGCATAAGGGTTAGGGTTAGAGTAATGATATGGTTAGTATTATGGCCCAGGTTAGGTTTAGGGTTATGGATAGAAATAGGATTAGAGATAGCATTAGGTTTAGACCTAGGGTAAGCATTAGGTTTAGGGTTATGTTTATGGTAATGGATAGGGTTAAACTAGGGTTGGGGGTAGGGTTATGGTTATTATTAGGGCTAGGGTTATGATTAGGGCTTGGGTTAGGTTTAAAACTCAGGATAGGGCTCAGATTAGGCTAGGTTTCAGGGTAAGTTAGTGCTATGGTTAGGGTTATGGCTAATGTAAGTACTAGTGTTATATTTAGGGCTAATTTTAGGCTTAAGGTTAGGGCTAGGTTGAGTGTTCTGGTTAGGTTTAAGGTCAGGGTGATGTTTAGAGCCAGGGTTAATATTAGTGTCAGAGTCAGGGTCAGAGTTAGTTTTAGGGTTCGGCTTAAAACTCGAATTAGGTCTTAGTGTTAGTGTAGGTGTATGGATAGGGCTTTGTTTAGTTTAAAGATTAGTGTTTGAGCTATGGCTCAGTTTTGTTTTAGGCTAGGGCTAGTGTTAGGATTAGTGTTAGGCTTAGGTCTAGTGTTTGTGTTAGGCTTAAGCTTCCGATTAGGATTAGATTTAGAGATAGTTGATGATCTAAGGTTAGTGCTAGGGCTAAGGATAGGGCAAGGGTTAGGGCAATGGTTAGGGCTAGTGTTATGTGTATGGTAAGGAATAGGTTTAGAACAAGTGATAGGGCTAGTGTGAGAGTTAGAGTTCGTCTTATTGCTAGGTTTAGGTTTATGGTTATGGATAGGCCTAAATTAGGGCTAGGGTTAGTGTTAGTTTTAGGCTTAGGTTTAGGATAAGTGTTAGGGTTACATTTAGTTTAAAGGAATGGGTTATAGCAAGATTGAGGGCTTGGCGAGGGATAGTACTAGGGGTTACGTTTAAGGTTATGATTAAGGCTAGGGTTTAGGGCTAGTATGAAGGCTAATGTGTGTATTAGGTTTAGGGCTACTATTAGGTCTAAGGCTAATTTCAGGCCTAGGGTTACAATTAGGCATACATTTAGAGTAGGTTTATGGCTTGGTCCAGTGTAAGGGTTAGGTTTAGGGTAAGGTTCAGTTGGAGAGCTAGGGTTATTATTGGGGTCAGAATCAAGGTTAGGGTTTTGGTTAGGTTAGGGTTTATGTTTAGTGCTCAAATTAGCATTAGATTTAAGGTTAGGGTAATGACAGGGTTAGGTTTAGGGTTTAGTTGTGGTTTAGTGTAAGTGGTAGGGTTAGGGTTAGGCCTAGGGTTCACATAAGGTTTAGGGTTATCATTAGGGTAATGGATAGAGTTAGATGTAAGTTTAGGGCTAGGGTTATGTATAGTATTAGGGCTTTTGTTTGGGTTAGTGTTAGGTTTAAGTTAAGGGTTAAAGCTAGGATAAAGACTCTGATTATTACTAGGTTTGGGGATAGTTTAGGGATAGGGTTAAGAATATGACTAATGTACAAAGTAAGGTTATGATTAGTGCTACATATAAGGTTAGGGTTAAGGCTAGGTCTAGTGTTAGGGTTTGATTTATGGTTACAATGTTTTCTAGAGCAAGGTTTAGTGTTAGGGTCAGAGTCAGGGTCAGGTTTACTTTTCAGGATAGGACTAGATTTAGGGATAGGTTTAAGGATAGGGTTAGGGCTAGATGTAAGGTTAGGGTTTGGTTTAGGTTAAGGGTTAAGATTAGGGCTATAACTTGGTTTTGTTTTAGCGCTAGGGCTAGAGTTAAGGCTAAGATTAGGTCTAGGTTTAGGGTGATGTTAAGGGAAAAGGTTAGAACTACCCTATAGGTCTAAGGCAAGAGTGATAATTAGTCCTAGGGCTAGGGCTATGGTAAGTGTTAGAGATAGGGATACGTTAGCTCTGGGATTAGGGCAAGTGTTAATGTAAGAGTTTGGCCAAATTTAGGGCTTGGTTTAGTGTTAGGGTTTGGATTAGGGTTAGGTTTAGGGTAAGGGAGGTGTTGATACCTATTTTTTGGGATAGGGTGGGTGTTAGAATTAGGGTTAGGGTGATGATGAAGGCAAAGATTATGTCTATGATGTGGGTTAATGTTTGGGTTAGGGTTAGGTCTAGGATTAGAGCTAGGGCTAATGTCAGGTCTAGGGTTAGAGTTAAGGGTGGTTTAAGGTTTAGGTTTATATCTAGGTCTATTGTAAGGGTTAGGTTTATGGTTAGGGTCAGATTTAGAGCTAGGGGTATTATTAGGATCAGGGTTAGGGTTTAGGTTAGGTTATGGTTTATGTTTAGGGCTCGAATTAACATGAGGTTTTGTGACAGGTTAACAATAGTTTTAGGTTTAGTTTTCAAGTTAGGTGTAGGGTAATGGATACGGTTAAGGATGGGTGTAGTATTATGGTTTGTTCTAGATTTAGCATAAGGGTTAGGATTATCCTTAAGGTAATGGATAGGGTTAGAGCTAGGGTTAGGGCTAGGGTTATGCTTAGGATTGGATCTAAGGTTAGGCTTAGGCTTAAGTTTAGGGCTATGGTTAGTGTTAGGGTTAGCTTTAGGGTTAAAGATAGTGTAGTGATTGGATTAGGGCTAGGTTTTGCAATAGGTTAGGGCTGTGGCTAAATTAAATACTTGTTATGACTAGGGGTAGCTTTAGAGTTAATGTTAGGGCTAGGTATAGTTTCAGGGTTACGGTGATGTTTACAGCTAGGGTTAATGTCAGGGTCAGTGTTCAGATTAGTTTTATGGTTAGAATTAAAGCCATAATTAGGACTAGGGTTAGGTCTAGGGGAATAGTTAGTGATTGGCTTAGGCTAAGGGTTATTATTAGGGCTAAGGCTAGGTTTTTCTTTAGGTCTAGGGCTACAGTTATGGCTACATTTAGGCTTAGGTCTAGGTCTAGTGCTAGTGTTAGAGTTTGGTTTAGGGTTAGGTTCAGGTTTAGACCTATGTGTACTGGTAGGGTGCAAATAAGGGTGATGGTTAGGGTTAGGGTTTGGGTTATGGTTAGAACTAGAATGAGGGCTAGAGTTAGCAATAGTAATAGGATTAAAGATTGGGTTAGGTTAAGGATTAGGGTTAGAATTAGGATTAGAATTAGTGTTATGGTTTGGTTTAGGGTTAGGGATAGAGTTAGAGCTAGGGTTAGGGCTAGGTTAGGGTTAAAGCTAGGTTAAAGCTCAGATTAGGGCTAAGTTTTGTATTAGGATTAGGGCTAGGATTAGATTAACAGGTAATGTAAAAAGTAGGTTTACAATTAGGGTTAATTTTAGGGTTATGGTTAGTAGTTAAACCTCCAGTGTTAGGATTCCTTTTAAGGTTAGAGTGATATTTAGAGCTAGTGTTAGTGTTAGGTTTGTCGTCAGGGTCAGGGTTACTTTTAAGGTTAAGGTTAGGAATCAAATTACGTCTAGGTTTACTGTAAGTGTTTGTTTTAAGGGTAGGATGGTGTTTAGATCTAGGGTGAGTGTTAGGATGTGAGTCAGAGTCAGGGTTAGTATCAAGGTTAAGGTTAGTACTCAAATTATGGCTAGGGTTAGGTCTAGGTGTAGTATTAGGATTTGGTTTAAGTTAAGGTTTAGTATTAGCGCTATTGCTTGGTTTTGATATACTGCTAGTGTCAGGGTTAGGGCTAGTTTTACGAGTAGCATTAGGGTTAGCTCTAGTGTTTATGTTAGGCTTAGGCTAACGCTTACTGTTAGATTTAGAGTTAGGGATAGATGTAGGGTTATGGCTTGGAATAAGGACAGGGCAAGGTTTATGGTAGGGTTAGGGCTAGGGTTAAGTTTACGGTAATGGATAGGGTTAGAACTAGGAATAGGGCTAGTGTGAAAGTTAGAGTTAGTCTTAGTGCTAGGGTTAGGGTTAGGGATAGGGTTCAATTAGGGCTAGAATTAGGGCTAGGGTTATTGTTCAGCTTAGGCCTAGCAGTAGATTTAGGGTTAGGGTTAAGTTTAGGGTAAAAATTGTCATTATAGCTAGGTTTAGAGATTGGGTGATGGTTAGAATTAGGGTTCGGCCTATGGTTAGGGTTAGGGTTATGATTAAGGCTGGTTTTAGGGCTTGGATGAGGGCTAGGGTTTGATTTACAGTAGGGCTAGGATTATTGCTAGAACTAATATCAGGTCTGGGATTATGGTTAAAGGTAGAATTAGGGTTAGGTTAATGGATACAGGTAGTGTAAGGGTTATATTAAATTTTAGGTCAGGTTTAGAGCTAGGGGTATTATTAGGGTCAGGGCCTTGTTTAGGGCTTGGGATAGGCTTTGGTTTAAATTTAAGGCTTGAATTAGCATGAAGGTTAGGGTTAGGGTAATGATAGGTTTTAGGGTTTAGGTTTGGTTTAGGGTAATGGATTGGGTTAGGATTTGGGATAGGGTTAGGTTTAGGCCTAGGGTTAGCATTAGTGTTAGGGTTATAGTTATGGCTATAGATAGGGTTAGAGATAGGTTTAGGGCCAGGGTTATGGTCATGATTAGGACTAGGGTTAGGGTTAGTTTTAGGTTTAAAACTTGGGTTAGGTCCTGAATTAAGGCTAAGTTATGTGATAAGTTAGTGCTAGTATTAGGGTTAAGGCTAATGTAAGTACCAGGGTGACATCTAAGGCTAAATTTAGGTTTAGGTTTGGGGCTAGGTCCAGTGTTAGGTTTCGGTTTAGGGTTAGGTTGATCTTTAGAGGTAGGTTTAATGTTATGGTCGGATTAAGGCTCAGGGTTAGTTTTTAACTAGAATTAGGGCTAAGTTTACGGTTATGTTTAGGTTAAGTGTTAGTTTTAGGGCGATGTCTGTGATTTGTTTTAGGATGAGGGCTAGTTTTAGGATTAGTATTAAGGTTAGGGCTAGTGTTAGGTTTGACCATTGCCCTAAACCTAAACCTAACCAAAAACATTACCCTAACCTTAATACTAACCCTAATGCTAATGAAAGCCCTGATCCTAAACCTTAAACTAATGAAAACCTTAATCATGACAGTGTCCCTAATAATAACCGTATCTCTAAACCTGACCCTAACCCTCAACCTAAACCTTACACTAGGACTAACCATAAACCTAACCCTAAAACTAACCCTAATAATAAACTTATACCTGACATTAGCCCTAGCCCTAATTCTAACCCTTACCCTAACACAAATCCAAACCCTAATCGTAGCCCTAAACCTAGCCCTAATCCTCGTCCTAAACCTAGCCTTCATACTAACCCTGACCCTAACCCTAGCCCTAACCCTATTTTGTACCTCGCCCTAAACCTAGCTATAACATCATACCTTACACTAATCCTAACCCTCAACCTAGCCCTAAACATAGGCCTAGCCCTAACACTAACCCTAGCACAAACTTAGTCCTAAACCTAACCCTAAGTGTAACCCTAACCCTAATTCTCACCCTAGCACTAACCCTAGTTCTAAATCTATCCCTTACCATAACACAAACCCTAGCCCTAACCCTAGCCCTAAACCCATTCCTACTTTTGCCCTAGCCCTTTACCTAGACCTAACCCTAACCTCAATCAAACCCTAATCCTAAGTCTAAACCTCACCCCAACACTAGACCTAACCCTAATGCTAATTGGAAAACTAGCCCTAACCCTAGCCCTAGCACTCAAACAAAACTGAGTATAGGCTTAACACTAATTCTTAACCAAAACTAAAACCTAAGCTTATTCCTAGCCCTAACCCTAGCCCTAATTTGAGTCCTAACCCTAACTCTAGAACTTACTCTGACCCTGACTCAGAACCTAACAATAAACCTAGCTCTAAACATCACACTAACATTACACTTAACCCAAACACTAGCTCTATCCCTAACCCTAAAATTAGCCCTAATTGTAACATCAGTTCTTAAATTAGCCATAGCCCTATGCTAACAGAAAACCTAGCTCTAATATGAGACCTAATCCTAGCTTTAAACCTAACCCTAAACAAAACCTAGAATTATACCTAACCCTATCTCTAAATCTATCCCTTATCCTAAGCCAAATGTTCACCGTAATGTTGAGAGCCACAGCCGAATGGGCCCCAGCAAACTTCCAGCTACCAGCAAACTTCCAGGTGCCGGCTAATGATTGGCTCACAGCGGCCCCAGCAACATCTAGCTGATTGACTCCTCTGCGGTGATGCTCATTGGGCTGTTTCCCTGCCCTTTCAGACCATGGAGCTGCTCATTGGGGGACTTTTTTGGCTCCACCCACGTGACCCAGCCAATGGGCCTCAAGAGCAGGAGGATTGGGGGAAGTGGAGAGAAGCTTGTGTGGGAGAGAGAGGCTGCTGGAAAGCCGGTGGTGGCAGTTGAGGCTCTGAGGGTTTTTCCTGAGAGGCTGTTTTGTTTGGCATGTGTGGTTCTAAAAGTAAAGTTAGTTTCTTTTGACAAGTGGCTCCTGATTGTGCCCAGCCAGACTGCGGCACCCTAATGCTACCCTAATCCTAACCTTAATCCTTAGCCTACCCTAACCCTAGCCCTCATTCTAGCTCTAACCTTAAACCCAATCCTAAACCTAACTCTAGCTCTATACCTAAATAAAAACCTAGCCTTAGCCCTCACAATAACTGTTAACCTAACCCAAACACTACCTCTACCTCTATACCTAAACCTAGTCCTAATTCTGGCCATAACACTAACACAAACACTGTCCATTTCTGTAACACAAATCCTAGCTCTAAACTTTATGCTAACCCAAAATCTAGCTATAATACTAAAAATAGACCTAGCCATAACCCTAACTCTAGGTCTTACATTACATATAGCCCTAATGTTAGCTCAAAACCTATCTCTAAGCATAACCCTAAACCTAACCCTAGACCTAACCATAACCCTAAGCTTGTCTTAACCCTAACAGTAGCTCAAACACTAACCCTTGCCCAAATATAAATCTAGACCTAACCCTAACCCTAACCCTAGTACTAATCCTAACCATAACCAAGGCAAAATCTCTAGTTCTAACTCTATACATTACCCTAAATATAACCCTAACCCTAATGATAAACCTAGCTCTAACTTAAGCCTAACCCTAAACCTAGATATCACACTAAACCTAACCATTGCCCTAGCCCTAAACATAGCTCAAACCCTAAAACTTACCTTAAACTTAACCCTAACACTAACCCTAGGCTTAAACCTAACCCTAACTGTAGCCCTAAACCTAACCCAAACCCAGCCCTAAACCTATCCATTACCCTAAACATAAGCCTAATCAAAATGCTAACCCCTAGGCCTAACTCTGAACCTATCTCTAACAACAAACCTATCCATTTCCTAATAATAACCTGAACACTAAACTTAACCTTATTAATTACTCTAACCCAATCCCTAACCCTAATGCTAAATCAAGCCCTAAACCTAAACCGTAACCTAAACCAAACCCTAAAAAATACACTTGCCCTAAGAGTACACCTAGCTTTAACCCGGACCCTTTCCCGAAACCTAACCCTTACATAGACCTAGCCATAAACCTAATCTTAACATTATCCCTAAGCGTAACACTACCTGACATTAGACATAGACCTAATTCTTGCCCTAAACCTAACACAAACCCAAGTCCTCATTCTAGCCCTAAAGCAGACTTAATCCTAACTTGAACCCTAACCCTAGCCCAATCCCTAATTTCAACCCTCGCCCTAGTTTTGAACCTACATATAACCACATCCCTGACCCTAACACTAATCCTAACCCTAACCCTAACCCTAACCTTAATCCAACACTAACATTAAAGCTAACCGTAACCCTAACCCTAACACTAACCCTAGCTTTAATCCTAGCCCTAATTTAGTGCTAATCATAATCCTAACTCTAACCCTACCCCTAAGACTAACTCTAACTCTTGTCCTAGACCTATTTCTAATACTAACTCTATCTGTAACCATAACTCTAACACTAGCCCTAACCTAACCCTTAAATCTAGCCCTAGATCTAAACATAACTGTAACTATAACCCTAACCCTAAGCCTGAACCTCACCCTACCACTAGCCCTAACTCTATTGCTAATCATAAAACTAGTTCTAAACCAAGCTGTAGCTCTAAAACAAAACTGAGCCCTCGCCCTAACCCTAACATTAACCTAACGGTAACCTCAGGTCTGACATTAGACCTAGCCCTAATTCTTGCCCTAACCCTAACACAAAACCTAACCCTACACCGACCCATAACTCTAGCCTTATTTCTAGTGTTATCTCTCGCCCTAAAACTAACACTGACATTGAATCTGACCATAACTTTAACCCTATTTCAAATCATCACTCTAATCATAACCTAACCCTAACACTAGACCTAGCCCTAACCCTAACCCTAAAACTAGCCCTAATAATAACCCTAGTTCTTACATTAGCCATATCCCTACCCTAACCCAAACCTAATCTAAATCCTAGCCCTAACCAGAACCCGAACACTAGCTTTAACCCTAACCTACTCTAAACCTAATTCTAACCCTAGCCTATATCCTATCCATACCCCTAGCCCTAACTCTAGCTCTAATCCAATCTATTACCTTAACCCTAACCCTAACACTAATACTAATCCTAAGATAACCCTAACTCTATCCATATCCCTAACCCTATTCATTACTATAAACCTAACCTGAACCCTAAACCTAACCATATTCATTATCCTAACCGTAAACATAATCCTAACCTAATTTGAGCCTTAACCATAAATCTTAACCTAAACAAACTGTAAACATTACCCTGACCCTAATAATACCCCTATCTCCAAAAGTGAACCTAACCCTCAACCTAAACCTTTCACTATACATAGCCATAAACTTAACCCTGAAATTATCACTAACCATAACCATAGACCTAACATTAGCCCAAGCCCTAATGTTAGCCCTAGCCCTAATGTTAGCCCTTATGCTTAAAAAAAAGCCCTAAACCTTGCCCTAAACCTAACCTTAATGTGAACCCTAACCCTAACACTAGGCCTAACCCTAAAGTGAATCCTCACTCTAGCCTTAACCTAGCTATAATATCATACCGTACCCTAACCCTAATTCTAACCCTGCCCTAAACCAAGGCCTAGCCCTAATACTAAACCTTGCTGTAATCCTAAACCTAATTTAGCCCTAAATCTAGTCCTAAGACTAACTCACTCTCACACTAGGCCTACTTTTATGACTAATCCTATCCATTACCTTAGCCCTAACCTTAACCCTCATCATAGCCATAGCCCTCACCCTAGATCTAACCATAACTCTAAATCTAAACCTAAACTTAAGACTAAACCTCACCCTAACACTAGTCCTAATACCATTGCTAATCCTAAAACTAACCCTAACCCTAGTCCTAGCCCTAAAACAAAACCGAGCCATTGCTCTAACACTAAACTTAACTTAAACCAAATCCTAATCGTACAGCTAGCCATAAACCTAGCTCTAATTCAGTACCTAGGCCTAAAACTAACCATAGCTCTAAATATCACCCTAAACATAAAGCTAATGCTGACACTAGACCAACCCAAATCCCATCCCTAAAACTAACCCTAATCATAAACATAGTTGTTACATTGGCCTTAGCCCTAACTCTAGCCTTAACCCTAACACAAAATAGCCCTACTCTGAGACCTAACACTAGATTTAACCCTAAACCTAACCCTAATCTTAGTCCTAAACCTAACCCTAACTCTAGCCCTAACCATATCCCTTACCCTAAGCCAAACCCTATCCATAATGCTAACCATAGTCCTAATCCTAATCCTAAATCTAATCCTATTTCCTGTCCTAACACAATCACTCATTCTAGCTCTAAATTGAACACCAAACCTAATCCTAACCTTCACACTTATATTGACACTAACAATTATTATAGGTCTACACCTGAACTTAACCCTAAACTGAACCCTGAAACAAGCATTATAGTAACCTTATACCTAAACTTCACCCTAACCCTAGCCTTAAACCTAAACCAAATCCTAAATCTAGCAATAACTCTAGCCCTAGATCTAAACAAAAAACTTAGTCCTAGCCCTAACAATAACCCTTAACCTAAAACAAACACTAACCCTACCCCTAAACCTAACCTTGTCCTAATTCTGGCTTTCACCCTAACCCTAACTCTAACTTGAACACTGACCTTGCATTTAACAGTAAACCTCTCTCTAAACATGAGCCTAACCAACATCGAAACCTAACAATAGACCTAGCCATAACTCTAACCCTAATACTAGCCCTAATCATAACCCTAGCTCTTATATTACCCATAGCCCTAACCCTAGGCCTAAACCTAACACAAAACCTAGATCTTATCCTAGGCCTTAACCTAGCCTTAGGTGTAACCCTAACACAAACCATAGCCCCAACCCTACCCTAACAATCGCCTTACTCCTAACCCTGGCTCAAAACCTAGCCCTTACCCTAAATCTAACCCTAAACCTAACCTTAATTTTAGCACTAAACCTAGCTCTAAATATAACCATTACCCTAAACGTAACTGTAACTCTATTGATAAACCTAGGCCTAACCCTAACACTAAGCCTAACCAGAAAAATAATCCTAGACCAAACCCTAAACCTCAACCTCAGAATAGACCAAACCCTAGCTCCAACCCTAACCCTTATCATAAACCTAACCATAAGCATACCCCTAACCCTTAGCCTAAACCTCAATCTAACTCTAAACTTAAACCTAAACCTACATCTAATTCTATTGATTACCCTAACCCTAACACTACCTCTAATGATGACCATAGCCCTAACCCTAACCCTAACCCTAAACGTACTGTAATCTTATCCCTAGACCTTACTCTAAACCTAACCCTCACCCCAGCCCTAAACCTAGCTCAAAACCCAACTCTTACACTAAACATAACCCTAACCCAAACCCTAGATCTCACCCTAACCCTAACCCTAACTCAAGAACTCTTTCTAACCATAAACCTATCCCTAAGCTTAGCTCTACCACATCCATTATCCTAACCATAACCCTGACCCTAATGATAACTCTAGACCTATTGCTAACCCTAAACTTATCAATTACCCTAAACCTAAACTGAACCCTGAACAAAAACCTATCATTACCCTAACCCTGACCCTAAAGCTAATTAGAGCCCTAATCCTAAACCCTAACCTCAAACAAACTCTAACCCTGAACCTTACCCTAATAATTCTCCTTGCTCTAAACATGTCCCTTACCCTAAACCTAACCATTACACTAGACCTAGCCATAAATCATTATAAATCTATTCCCCACCATAACACTAGACCTTACATTAGAACGAGCCCTAATCCTAGCTCTAAACCTAACACAAACCCCAGGGCTTATCCTAGCCCTAAACCTAGCCTTAATCCTAATAACACTAACCTTAGGCCTAACCCTAACTTTAACCCTAGCCCTAAACTTACCAATACATTTTACCTATTCCTAACCGTAGCCCTAACCCTAGCCTTAAGTCTAACTCTAACTCTCACCATTCCCCATCAGTAGTTCTAAACCTATACCTTACTGGAAAAATAATCCCAGCCCTATCCTTAGCCCTAGCCCTAACCTAGATCTAACTCTAACTCTAAATCTAACTTTAACCCTAAGCATAATCCTAAACCTAACACTAGCCCTAACATTAATGCTAATCCTAAAACTAGCCCTAATCCTAAAACATATCCTAGACATAGCCCTAAACCTAACCCTTAACCTAAACCAAACCCTAAACCTAACCCTGAACGTAGCCCTAATTCGAGTTAAAAACTAACCCTGGCCCTTAATCCGACCATAACACTAACCCTACCTCTAAAGATCACCCTAACCCTAAACTGAAACCTAACACTATACCTAGTCCCAACCCTAAACCTAAATGTAGCCTTAAATGTAACCCTTGTACTTACATTAGCCATAACCCTAACCCTAGCACTTACTTAACAAAAAACCTAGCCCTAATTCAAGACCTAATCCAAGCTTTAACCCTAACACTATCCCTAACCCTAGTCCTATTCATAAACATAACACTAGCCCTAACCCTAGCTCTAACACTATCTATTGCCATAACTATAAACCTAACACTAATGATAACCCTAGGCCTAAACCTAACCCTATCCAAAATCCTAACACTATCCATTACCCTAAACCAAACCAAAACCCTAAACCTCACCCTATCATTACCCTTACGCTAATCTTCATGCTAATTCAAGCCCTAAATTTAAACCATAGCCTATCCCAAACCCTAAACAAAGTCTGACTCTAATAATACCCCTAGCTCTAAACCTGACCTAAAACTAAACATAACCCTTACACTACATGTATCCATAAACCTAACCCTAATTCTATCTTTTACCATAACCCTAGATCTGATATTAATCCTAGCCCTAATCCTAGCCCAACCCTAAAACAAACCCTAGTCCTCATCTTAGCCCTAAAACCAGCCTTAGTCATAACCCTAACCTTATCCATAGGCCTAACCCTAATTCTAATACTCACCCAACCTCTAAACTTAGGTATAATGCCAATCCTTACCCTAAAAATAACCCTAATTCTAAACCTAATGCTAGGCCTAAATTGAACAATAACCCTAGCCCTAATTCTATCCCTAATTTAACCCTATCCTTAACCCTAACCTTAGCCCTAAGACTAACTCTAACTTTCATACTTGCCCTTTCCCTAGTTCTAACCCTATCCATTACCGTAACCCTAAACCCAGACCTAACCCTAGCCATAAACCTTGCCCTGTTCTTATTCCTAGCCATAACCCTACATCTATCCCCAACTCTAAATCCAACAATAACCCTTAGCCTAAATCTAACATAAACACTAGCCCTAACCCTAAGGCTACTCATAAAACTAGCCCTAACCATGATCCGAGGAGTATATCAAAACCAAGCAATAGCCCTAATACTAAACCTTAACCTAAACCAAATCCTAATACTACACCTATACCTAACCCTAGCCATAATTCGAGTCCTCACTTTAACTTTGATACTAACCCTAACTCTGACTCGTATCCTAACACTCATCCTAGCTCTAAACATCATCATAACCTTAAACCTACACTTACAGTAACCCTAGCCATAATTTGAGTCCTAACTTTAACCTTAAAACTAACCCTGACCCTGTCTACTGACCTAACACTAAAACTAGCTCTAAATATCACCCTAGCCTTAATCCTAATCCTAACATTAGAGGTCTAACTCCTAACCATAACCCAATAATTAACCCTAATTGAACCCCAGTTTTTACATTACCTGTTACTGTAATGTAAAAGTTTAGCTCTAACCATATCCATTATACTAACCAAAACCCTGACCCTAATGATAACCCTAGACTGTAACCATAGCCCTAATCCTCATACAAAACCTAGCCCTAATCTAAGCTATAGACCTAGCTTTAACCCTAACCCTAGCCTGAACCCTAGCTCTAACTGTATCCCTTACCCTAAGCCAAACCCTAACACTAAGTTTAATCCTAATTCTAATCCTAATCCTTAACCTAACCCAAACATTAATCCTATTACTAGTCCTAACTCTAGCCCTCATTCTAGTTCTAAACATAACCCAAACCCTAACCCTAACCCTCATCCTTATTAGGACCCTAACACTAATCATAGGTCTCAACCTGAACCTAAACCTAAACCAAACTCTAACACTAGCTCTAGGCCTAATCCTAATCCTAAATCTAGCCATATCTCTAGCCTTAGACCTAAAGGAAAACCTAGACCTAGCCCTAATAACAACCCTTAGCCTAAGCCAAACACTAACTCTTCCCTTAGACTTAACCCTAGTCCTAATTCTGGCTTTAATTCTAATCATAATCCTAATCTGAACATGGACCCTGACATTAACCCTAGCTCTAAACATCACCCTAACCCTGAAACTATACCTAGCCCTAACATTAACCCTAAAACTAGCCCTAATCATAACAAGTTCTTAATTTAGCCATAGCCCTAACCTACTGCAAAACCTATCCGTAATACAATCCCTACCCTATCTTTAAACCTAAAGCTAACCCTAATGCTAACCATAGCCCTAATCCTAAGCCTAAACCCAATCCTAAGCATAACCCTAGCCCTAACCCTAGCTCTAACCCTATCCATTACCCTAAGGATAACCCTAATCCTTATGCTAAACCTAGACCAAACCATAATACTATGCCCATCCCTAACCCTATCCATTATCCCACACCTAACTTGAACCCTAAATCTAAAACTATTGTTAACGAATCACTAAATCTAACGTTAACTCAGGCCCTAAACATAAACCATAACCTAACCTAAGCCCTAACTCTGACCCTAATAAAACCCCTAGCTCTAAAACTGACCCTAACCATAAACCTAACCCTTAATAGACCTAGATATAAACCTAACCCTAAAACAATCCCTAACTCTAACCCTGGACCTGACATTAGCCCTAGCAATAATCCTAGTCCTAACCCTAACACAAACCTTAACCCACATCCTAGACATAATCCTTGCCTTCGTCATAACGCAAACCCTAAACCTAACCCTAATTACAACACTCACCCTATTCCTATAACTAGGAATAAACTCATCCCTTACCCTAAACCTAACCCTCATCCAAACCTAACACTAAACCTATCCCAAACTCTAGGCCTAACTCTAACATTTACCCTTTCCCTAATCCCAGAGCTAACTTAGCCCTATCCCTAACACTAAACATAACCCTAGTCCTAAGACTAACTATCACTCTTGCCTTAGAATTATAGGGTAGTTCTAAACTTTTCCCTTACCATCACGCTAAATCTAGACCTAATCTTAGCCCTAAACCTAGCCCTAACCTAACCCCAAACCTAGCCTTAATCAGAGTCCTTATCCTAGCTTTAACCCTTAACTTAAACCTAACACTAAACTAAACAAAAGCCCTAATTCTATACAAAACCCTAGCCCTAAACTTATGTCTAACTCTATCCATTAGCCTAATGATAACCCTAAACCTTAGGCTAACCCTAGGACGAACCCTAACCCTACCACTTACTGTAAACCGCAACTAAACCCTAAAACTAAACCTGTCATTTCCCCAACCATAAATCTAATGCTAATTTGAGTCCTAAAATTAAACCTTAACCTAACCCAAACCCTAACCTTGATTCTGAATCTTATAATAACCCTAGCTCTAAAACTGACCCTTAAACTAAACCTTCCCTTACACTGGACCAAGCCATAAACCTAACACTAAATGTATTTCTATTTGTAACCCTAGACCTGACATTAGCCCTAGACCTAATACTATTCCTAAACCAAATACAAATACTAGCCCTCAGCCTAGCCCTAAACCCTAGCCTTAATCATAATCTTAACCCTAACCCTGAACCTAACCCTAATTCTAACCATCGCCAAGCCCTCAATCTTGCTATAACCCATTCGTTTAAACTAAATGTAACCCTAACTCTTAACCTAAATCTAGCCATAAACCTAACACTAACTGTAGCCCTAATTTAGGCCTATCCTGAACCATAACATTAAACGTAGCCATAAGATGAACTCTAACTATCACACTAGCCCTATCACTAGTTCTAACCCTATTCCTTACCATAAACATAACCCTAGCCCTAACCATTGTCCTAATCCTTGCCCTATCCTTCGCCCTAGCACTAACATTAGATCAACACCTATCTCTAAATCTAACCCTAACCTGAAGCCGAAGCCTAACCCAAACACTAGCCCTAAGCCTAACACTAACCCTAACCCAAGACCAAGCCTAAAACAAAACTGAGCCATAGCTCTAACACTAATCCTTAAACTAAACTAAACCCTAACCATACACCTACCCTAACCCTAGACCTAATTCGAGTTTTAAGCCAAACCCTAAAAATAACTCTGACCCTGACTCAGAGAGTAGTATGAACCTTGATCTAAACATCACCCTGACCTTAAACCTATCCCGAAGACTAAACCTAGCCCGAAACTTAACCCTAAAATTAGCCCTAAATGTAACTACAGTACTTACATTAGCCATAACCCTTACCATAGCACTAACTTAACCTGAAACTTAGCCTAATCTGAGCCCTATCCTAAACTTTAAACCTAACCCAAGCTCTAATCATAACACGAGCCCTAAGCATAACCATAACCCTAGCCCCAACCCTAATTTAACCCTATCAATTACCATAAACATAACCTAACCCTAATGCTCATTTGAGCCCTCTCCCTAAACCTTAAACTAAAACAAATCCTAACACTGATCCTGACCTAAAAATACACCTAGCTCTAAACCTGACCCTTACCCAAAGCCTAAAACTTACAATAGACCTAGACACAAACCTAACCCTAAATCTACCCCAAACTGTGACACTAGACGTGACAGAAGCCTTGGCTCTATTTCTAGACCTAAACCTACAACTAACCCTTGGCCTCATCCTAGCCCTAAACTTAGCCTTAATCATAACCCTAACCCTAACCCTAGCCATAAACCAAATTCTAACCCTCACTCTACCTCTAAAGGTAGCTATAACAACATACCTTACCCTAAAATTAACTATAACTTTAGCCCTAAAACTAGGCCTAAGCTGAACACTAACCCTAGCCTTAATCCTAGCGCTAACTTAGCCCTATCCATAAAACTAAACAAAACCCTAGGCCTAAGACTAACTCTAACTCTCACCCTAGTCCTAGTCCTAGTTCTAACCCTATCTGTTACTGTAACCACAGCCCTATCTCTAACCCTTGCCGTATAGTTAGACCTAGCCCTAATCCTAGATATAACACTAAATCCAAATCTAACCCTAACCCAAAGCCTAAGCCTAACACTAACATTTGCCCTAACCCTAATGCTAATCTTATAACTAGCCCAAACCCTAAACCTAGGACTAAAACAAAACTGAGCAACAGCCCTAACACTAAACCTTAACTTAAACCAAACCCTAACTCTACACCTAAACGTAACCCTAGCCCTAATTCGAGAACTAACTCTAACCTTAAATCTTACCCTGACCTTGACTCATATCCTAACACTGAACCTAGCTCTAAAGACCACCCTAAAACTAAACCAAACCCTAACAGTAACCCTAGCCCTAATTCAAGTGATAACCCTAAACTTAAAGCAAACCCTGACCTGACTGATATCCTAACAGTCACCCTAGCTCTAAACACAGCCCTCACCTTAAACCAAACAGTAACCCTAGCCCTTATTTGAGTGCTAATCCTAACCCTAAAACTAACCTTGATGCTTTCTCATATCCTAACAATAACCCTAGTTCTAAATATTACCCTAACCTTAAACCTAAGCCTAACACTAGACCTACCCCTAACTCTAACCCTAAAACTAACCCTAATTGTAACCCTGGCTCTTGCATTAGCCAATGCCCAAATCTTGCCCTAATCCTAACACAAAAACTAGCCCTAATCCGACCTCAAAATTTATATTTAACCCTAACCCTAACCCTAACTCTAGCATTAACCCTATCTCTAAGGCTATCCCTTAACCTAAGAAAAACCCTAACTCTAAAGGTAACCCTATACCTATCACTAATTCTTAGGCTAACCAAAACCCTACCCCTATTAATAGTCCTTTCCCTAGCCCCCATTCTAGCTCTAACGCTATTCCAAACCCTAATGATAACCCTGAACCTTATTCTGACCCTACCACTAACCCTAGGTCTAAAACTGACTCTAAACCTAGACCAAACAATAACACTAGCCCTAAACCTAAACCAAACCTAAATCTAGACTTAACTCTAGCCCTAGACCTAAACATAAACCTATCCCTAGCCCTAACAATAATCCTTAACCTAACTCAAACACTGACCTAACCCTAGACATAAACATAGTCCTAATTCTGGCTGTAACCCTAACACTAACTCTAACCCAAACACCGACCCTGCCTTTAGATTAAACCTGTCTCTAAATCTGACCCTACATGAAAATCTAAACCTAACACTAGACCTAGCCATAACCCTAACCCTAACCCTACAACAAGCCCTCAACATAACCCTAGCTCTTACATTACCCATAGCCCTAACCCTAGGCCTAAACCTAACACAAAACCTACAGCTAATCCTAAGCCTAAATCAAGCCTAGAGCATAACCTTAACCCTAACCCTAGCCCCAACCCTAACCTAACTCTCGCCTTAGTCCTAATCCTAGCTCAAATCCTAAACATTATTCTAAACATAAACCCACACCTATCCCTCAATCTAATCCTAAAACTAGCACTAATCCTAACCTTAACCATAGACTTAAACCTGGCTCTAAACCTACCAATTAATCTAAACCTAAACCTAATCTTATTGATAATTCTAGGCTTAAAGTTAAACCTAAACTTAACTGGAAAACTAACCCTAGACCTAAACTTAAATCTCACACTTGCCATAGACCTAACCCTAGCTCACACCCTAACCCTTACTATAAACCTAAACATAACCATAGCCCTAACTGTAAGCCTAAACCTCAATCTAACCTTAAACATAGCACTAAATCTGCATATAATCATATACATTACCCTAAAAGTAACCTTATCCCTAATGATATCACTAGCCCTAATCCTATCTCTAACCTTATGAGTACTATAATCTTATCCCTAGAAGTAACCATAAACCTAACCCTCACCCTAAACCTAACCGTAGCTCAAAACCTAACCCTTTTGGTAAACATAAACCTAAGCCTAAACCTAGTTTTAACCCTAATCCTAACCCTAAATCAAGACCTTTCCTAACCATAAACTTAGCCCTAAACTTAGCTCTCATTCCATCCATTATACTAACCATAACCCTTACCCTAATGTGAACCCTAGGCCTAACCTTAACCCTATCACTAACCCTAACCCTATCAATTACCCTAAACCTAATGTAAACTCTAAACAAAACCCTTTGAGTACCTAACCCACACCCTATTGCTAACTCAAGCCCTAACCATAAACCCTTACCTCAAGCAAACTCTAACAATGACCCTGACCCTAATAAGTCTCCTAGCTCTAAGGCTGAATTTACATTAAACCTAACACTTACACTAGACCTAGCCATAACCCTGATCCTAAAATTATCCCCAACCGAAACCTTAGACCTAACATTAGCCATAGCCCTAATCCTAGTCCTAAACCTAACACAAACCCCAGCTCTTATCCTAGCCCTAAACCTAGCCTTAATTCTCACCCTAAACCTAACTTTAGGCCTAAATCAAATATTAACCCTAGCCCTAATCTTATCCCTAATTTAGTCCTATTCCTAACCCTAGCCCTAACCCTAGCCCTAAGACTAAATCTAACTCCAACCCTAGCACCATCCCTAGTTTGAACCCTATCCCTTACCGGAAACCTAATCCTGTCTCTAACCCTAGCCCTAACCCTAGCCCTATCATTACCTCTTGCCTTAACCTAGATCTAATTTTAACTCTAAATCAAAACCTAACCCTAAGTCTAACCCTAACTCTAAATCTAACACTAGCCAGGAAAAAAAAAAAAAAGAGAGACATAGCCATAACACTAACCCTTAACCTAAAATAAACCTTAACCCTAAACCTGACCTTAGCTGTAATTCTAGATTTAGGTTGAAAACTAGAACTAACACTGACTCTATTACCATAATACTAACCCTAGTCTAAACATCACCCTAACCCTAACGTAAACCTAACACTAGACCTACCACTAACCCTAACACTAAATTTAACCCTAATTGTAACCCTGGTACTTACATTAGCCTTACCCCTAACACTAGCACTAAATTAACCCCAAACCAAGCCCAAATCCAAGCCTTAACCCGAGTTTTAACCCTAAACCTAATCCTAAACCTAGCCCTAATCAAAATCATAACCCGAGCCCTAACCCTATCTCTAACCCTATCCATTGCCTTAACTATAACCCTAAGCCTAAACTTAACCCTATCCCTAATCCTAAACCTATGCATTATTCTAAACCAAACCAAAACCCTAAACCTCAGCCAATAATTACAGTAACAGGAACCATAAAGATAAGTCGAGCCCTAAATTTAAACCTTAACCTATCCCAAATTTCTAAACCAGAACTTGACTTTAACAATACACCTAGCTCTAAACCTGACCTTAACCCTAAACCTAACCCTTAAATTATATGTAGCCATAAACCTAACCCTAAAACTATCTTTAAACATAACCCTAGAACTGATATTAGCCCCAAACCTAATCCTAGCCTTAACACTAAAATAAACCATAGCCCTCATCCTAGCCCCAAACCTAGCTTTAATCATAACCCTACCCTAATCATAGCCCTAACCCTAATTCTAACCCTCACCCTATCTCAAAACCTAGCTATAATGCCATTCCTTACCCTAAACTTAACCCTATCCCTAACCCTAACGCTAGGCCTAAGGTGAAAACTAACACTAGCCCTAATTCTAGCCCTAATTTAACCCTATTCCTAACCGTAACCCTAACACTAGCCCTAAGACTAACTCTAACTCTCACACTAGCCCTATCTCTACTTCTAAACCTATCCATTACCGTAATCCTAACCCTAGCCCTAACCCTAGCCATAAACCTAGCAATAACCATTGCCTAATCTTTATTCCCATTCCTATCCCTAGATCTAAACCTAACTCTAAATCTAACCCTAACCCTAAGCCTAAGCCTAACATTAACCCTAGCCCTAGCTCTAATGCTAATCATAAAAACAGTACTAACCCTAACCCTTGCAGTAAAACAAACCTGAGCAATAGCCCTAACCCTAAATCTTAACTTAAACCAAACCTTAACACTACACCTAGATATAAACCTAGCCCTAATTCGAGTCCTAATCTTAACCTTGATAGTAACCCTAACTCTGACTCATATCCTAACACTCACCCTAGCTCTAAATACCACCCTAACCCTAAAACAAACCCTTACAGTAACCCCAGCCTTAATTCAAGTCCTAACCCTAATCCTAAAGGTAAACCTGACCGTGACTATTAACCTAACGCTAACACAGCTATAAATTTCACCCTAATTGTAAATCTAGTCCTAACACTAGACGTTTAACCCCTAACCATTACCCTAAAACTAACCCTAAAAACCATAGTTCTTACATAAGTCATTGCTCTAACCCTAGCCTTAATGCTTACACAAACATAGCCCTAATCCGAGCAAAAAACATAGTTTTAACACCAACCCTAGCCCTAATCCTAGCTCTAACCCTATCCCTTACCTATGCCAAACTCTAAACCTAATGCTAATCCTAATCATAATCCTAATCCTAAATTTTAACCCAAACCCTAACCCTAGTCCTCATTCTAGCCCTAACTATAAACCAAACCTATCCCCTAATCTTAATCCTGGTCCTAATACTGGTGTTCACATTAATCATAACCCTAAACTGAACACTGACCCTGATGCCAACACTAATCATAGCTCTAAATATCACCCTAACCCTAAAGCTAACTCTAAAACTATACTTAGATCTAACATTAACCCTAAAACTAGCCCTATCATAACAAAGTTCTTACATGTGCCATAGCCCTAATCTATTGCAAAACCTAGCCCTAACCCAAGCTCTGCCCTAGCTTTAACACTAATGCTAACCATAAACCTAACCTTAGCCCTACTCCTAAGCATAACACTAGCCCTATCACTAGGTCTAAGCCTATCCATTAACCTAATGATAACCCTAACTCTTCTGCTAACCCTAGGCCGAACCTTAATCCTATACTTAACCCTAACCCTATCCATTCCCCTACACCTAACCTGAACTCTAAACCTAAAACTATCATTAACCTATCCTTAACCATAAACATAACTTGAGCCTTATCCCTAAACCTTAATCTAATAAAAACCCTATCACTGACCCTGACCCTAATAATACCCATAGTTCTAAACCTGACCTTAACAAGAAACCTGACCCTTACAACAGACCTAGCTATAAACCTAACTCTAAAACTCTCCCCAACTATAACTCTACACCTGACATTAACCCTAGCTCTAATCCTAGTCCTAATCCTAACGCATAACTTAGCCCATATTCTACCCATATACCTCACCTAAATCAAAACCTATCCCTAACCATAAGCCTAAATCTAATCCTCACCTAGTCCTAAAGTAGCTATAATCCCATCCCTTAATCTAAACCTAACCCTAACCCAAACACTAACAATAACCCTAGCCCTCAAATTAGGCCTAACCTTAACACTAACCCTAGTCTTAATCCAAGCCCTAATTTAGCCCTATCTGTAACCCAACCCTAACCCTAGCCCTAAGCCTAACTCAAACTCTCGCCTTGGACTTATACCTAGTTCTAACCCTATCCCTTATCATCACCCTATACCTAGCCCTAAACTTAGCCCTAATACTAGCCCTATCCTTACCACTAGCTCAAAGCCTAGATCTAACCCTAAGTCTAAATCTAATCCTAAATCCAAGCCTAAACCTCACACTAACACTATCCCTAATCCTAAAATTAATCATAAAACTAGCCCTAACTCTACCCTAGGCCTAAAACAACACCAAATCAAAATCCAAACCCTTACACTTAACCTAAACCAAAACCTAACCCTACACCTAGCCCTAAACCTATCTCCAATTCTAGTCCTAACCCTAACCTGAAAACTAATATGGACTCTGACTTTGACCCTAACATTAAACCTAGCTCTAAACATCATCATAACCATAACCTTAACCCTAACAGTAGACTTAGCCCTAATCCTGACCTTATCACTAGCTCTAATCATATTGCTACTTTGTACATTAGCTCTAGCCTTAAATCTAGACCTAACCTAACCAAAAACCTAGCCTTAATCTGATTCCGAAACCTAGTTTTTATTTAAGATTTATTTTTTTTACTTTTCGGTGAACACAACATCTCTATTTTATTGGTATGCAGTGCTGAGGATCAAACCCAGAGCCTTGTACATGCCAGACGAGCATGCTACTTCTTGAGCCATATCTCCAGCCACTAAACCTAGCTTTAACCCTAAACGTGAATCTATCCATAACCCAAACAAAAGTCCTAATCCTATACATAACCCTAACCCTAATCTTAGGTATAACCCTATCCATTACCCTAATAATAACTCTTATACTAACCCTAGGCCTAACCATAACCCTATCCATTACACTAAACCACACCTAAAACCTAAACCTAACACTTTCATTACCTTAACCCTAAACTGTAATGATAATTCAAGCCCTAAACCTAAACCCTAACTCAAACCCTCACCTTGATCCTGACCCTAATAATAACCCTGGCTCTAAAAATGACCTTTAGTATAAATATAACACCTACACTGGACCAAGCCATAAACTTAAAACTGAATCTATCCCTAAATGGAACCCTAGACCTGACATTAGACCTAGCCCTAATACTAGCCCTAACCCTAACACAAACATTAGTCCTCATCCTAGCCCTAAATCTAGCTTTAATCCCTAAACTTAAAACCTAGACCTAACCCTAATACTAACCCTTGCCCTAGCCCTCAGCCTAGCTATAACCCAATACCTTACCCTAAACGTAATCCTAACTCTAACAGTAACCAAGGCCTAAACCTAATATTAACACTACCC
>NW_026693945.1:0-29269 GCF_021218885.2 Marmota monax | reverse complement strand
TTGGCACGAAACCCAAAACTATCTCTAGACCTGACCCTAACATAATCCTAGCTCCAAAGCTCACTTTAAACCAAAACCTAATCCTAACTAGACCTAGCAATAACCCTAACCCTAAAACTAGCCCTAATCATAACCCTAGCTCTTATATTACCCATGACCCTAACCCCTTCCTTTATTACTAGGGTCAGAAACTAACACAAAATCTAGCCCTAAACTAACACAAAATCTAGCCCTAATTTTAGGCCTGAACATAGCCCTAAGTGTAACTCTAAACCTAACCCTAGCCCTAAACCTAACCCTAAGCCTCACTTTAGACTACCCTAGCTCAAAGCCTAAACTTTACCCTTAACATAACCCTAGCCGTATCCCAAACACAAACCTAACACTAGCTCTAATCCTAACATTAACCATAGCCCTAACCATAGTTCTAATTATATCATCTACCCTAAAATAACCCTAAGCATAACCATAAGCCTAGCCCTAAACCTAGCTCTAATTCCATCCACTACCCTAACCATAAACCTAACCCTAATGCTAATCCTAGGGTTAACCCTAACCCTATCGCAATCCCTAAACCTATCCATTGACCTAAAACTAACCTGAACCCTAAACCTAAGCCTATTCATTACCCTAACCCTAACTCTAACACTAATGCTAATTCAAGCCCTAAACCTAAACCTTAACCTAAACCAAACCTTATGCCAAATACTGACCCTAATAATACACATAGCTGTAACTTGACCCTTACCCTAAATCTAACCCTTACACTAGACCTAACCATAATCATAAACCAAAACCTATCTCTAATGTAACAGTAGACCTGACAATAGCCTGAGCCCTAATCCTAGCCCTAACCCAAACACGAACACTAGCTCTCATCCTAGCCTAAAACTTAGCCTTAATCAGAACCCTAATCCTAATTCTAAGCATTTCCCTAGCTCTAAACCTCGTTATAACACCATTGCTTACCCTAAACCTAACCCAAACCCTAACCCTAACATTAAACCTAGCCCTAAACTTAACCCTAGGACTAACCCTAACACTAACCCTAGCCCTAATCCTAACGTAACTCTAATCCTAGCTTTAAGAGTAACTATAACTCTTGCCCTAGCCCTAGCCCTAAATCAAACCCTATCACTTACCATAATCTTATTCCAGCTCCATTTCCATTTACACGCATAGGTCAAAATGAAATGAAAACTTAAAATACAAACTGTTCAGGAGAGCAAAACCTTGACCCAAGAGGTCCAAACCTAAAGAATATAGTAAGGATAGGTAAAAGTTGAATCCTGCCCAGTATCAAAGAAATTGGAACAAAACTAAATCCAACAAGATATTAGCTGTAACTCTAGTCCTAAACTAATACAAAATCTAACCTAACCTGTTTATAAAACCATTGATCATAGTAGTCCCCAAGTGAAGGAGCCCAGTGGGGCAAGCTAACAGATGAATCCTGTGCAGTATCAAATAAATCTGACCAAATAATTGGGGGAGATATTTCAGTACGTGCATATTTCCCTGTTTTCTCCTAATGTTCTCATGGATAAATTATTTTTTCATGCTTCAGTTTAAGGTACTTGCTCAAGGAACAACCATAGAGTGCCCACAGAGAGGTGATTGAGTGTGTGAAGTTTCAAGCAGCTAGTACTAACTCTATTTGATCTCCAGCTCCATTTTCATTCACGTCTATAGGCCATACTAAGTGAAACCTAAAAATTTAAACTGTTCCTGACAGTGAACTGGCAAACCTTAAAAACTCAAACTTGGGAATCCTACTAAGACTAGGAAAAGGATGAATCCTGTAAAATATCAAAGTAATCCATGCAAAGAAATTGAAGCTTGCTCCTAACATGCTCACAGTTTCTTTCTAATTCTGCTTTGGGCTACTCCCAAAAGAAAAAAAAAAAAGAGAGAATGTGCCCTTAGAACTGGTTGAGTGTGTGAAGTTTCCAGCAGCTAGCACAAACCCTCTTTGAATCCAGCTCCATTTCCATTCACCCCTATAGGGCAAAATGTGGTGAAAGATGAAAATTAAAACTACTCCCAAGAGATAACCCTTTATCTAGAAGGCCCAATCTGGGGAGCATACAAAGAATAGAAAAAATTAAATCCTGCCCAGTATTCATAAAGTTGAAGGAAACTAATACTAACCCTAACACTAGTTCTAACCCTAACTCTAACCATAACCCTATGCCTAACCTGTTAAGAGAACCTTTGATCATAAACGTTTTAAACTTGGGGAGACTAGTGGGGCAACCTTACATATGAATCCTGCACAATTTCAAAAATTCTGACCAAATAGTTGGGGGAGGTATTTCAGTACATGCATATTACCCTCTTTTCTTCTAAAGTGCTCTTGGATAAACTTGCTTTGCATGCTTCAGCTTATCACTACTTTTACAAGGAAAAAAAGCAGAGAGTGTCCAAAGACAACTGATTGAGTATATGAAGTTTCAGCCACCTAGCACCAACCCTCTGATTTCCAGCTCCATTCTCATTTACCCATATAGGTAGAAATGAATTGAGACATTAAAGACAAACTATTTCCAACAGCGAATCATTGAACTTTGAAGGCCCCAAACTGGGGCACATAGTAAGGCTAGGTAAAAGATAAATCTTCCCAGTATCAAAGACATTTGAACAAAACAAACTCTAACCCTAACACTACCTCTAAAGCTAGCCTTAACCCTAACTATAACACTAACCCTTACCTCTTTAGGGAACCATTGATCCTAAAAATGCCAACTTTGGGGAGTCTAGTGGATCAAGCTCAAAGATGAATACTGTGTAGTATCAAAGAAATCTGATCAAAATATTGGGAGACATATTTCAGTACATACATGTTTCTCTGTTTTCTTCTTAAGGGCTCTCAGATACAGTTTCTTTTGCATGCTTCATCTTTGGCCTACCTTCAAAAGAAAGAAACTAGAGAGTGCCCACTGACAACTAATTGTGTGAAATTTCACGCACATCTGGTGAATCCTGTTTGATTTTCAGCTCAATTTTAGTTCACATCAATAAGCCAAAATGAAGGGAAATCTTAAAATACAAACTGTTCCTGAGAGTGAACCATTGAACCGACAAGGCCCAAACCTGTGGAGCATAGTAAGGCTAAGTAAAAGGTGAATCCTGCCCAGCATCATAGAAATTTGAAGAAATCCAGGGCCGCATGGGTGTTCTTGGTGCAGATGGAAGGCAGGGCTGTGCAGTTTCTCTAGATCAGACAGCAGTCTCAGCCACACAGGCTCTCTCTGTACACACGAAAGGCAGCAGAGAACACAGAGTTTTTGCTTGCAGGTCACCAAACCGAGCTCTGGAAACAGAACAAGTCACTCCAGAACCACTCACATCACCAAACACCATACGTGGGTAATAGATGGAATCCACTGTGCAAAACCTTACTCATCATCTATCAGTGGGTGTGTCTACCAGCTCTGTTATGCAGCTTATCAGGTAAGCGGTTTCCAACTCCCCTACCTCCAGCTGTGATAACTCAAGATTTTTCACACAAGCTTTTTGGGGGTGTAGCTATCAATGAGGAACAGCAACTGTACAGGCACATGGTTTCCAATTCAGAGACTAAGAGTAGGTAGGCTCCAGATAGAAGCTCAAGCCCTCTCACCCTGGCGACCTCCACCATCCTGAGCACAGAGACTCAAGCTAGGAATAGACGACTCCACCGACTGCAAGAAAAGAAAACAGAGATCTGAGAGACTTTTTTTTTCTTTCTTACTTTTCTTATCTTCCTCTTCTCATCCATTCTCCTCTACTCTTCCCCTGTGGTCCTCACAACGTCAACATATGTGAAACCAAGAACTTTCCATGAAATTGGACTTTAAGAACTGAATCACTAGAATTGTAGAATATAGAGGAATTCCATAGGCCAACCTCACCACCTCTTTATTTTCTCTTATTTTTTCTCCCTCTCTTTCTTTATTCCTTATTATATTTTCTTCTTTTTTCTTTCTCCCTCTATCCCACTTTCAGCCTCCTAACTTTTACTATTTATACATAGGATAATTTAATAAATACAGATAAGGAGTTTGAATTAATACCTTTTTTCATAAATTCCCCCATATATTCATTAGAGTTCTCCTCCCAAGTTGCTAAGTTAGATTAATCACATACCCTCATTCCTTTCCCCATTAACATAGCATCTTACCCCTAACCTTCAGTTCTCTTTACACCACCAGAAATGGTATGCCTTTTATGAAACTTATAACTATATTCTAAATAATAATTGAAGCCAACATCTGTAGACACAGAGTCTAAATATAAATGTATTTATAATGGTTAGACTTAGGCTTCAGGTTAGGGTTAGATTTAAATTTAGGTTTTGATCTATGGTTAGGGCTAGGGCTAAGGATAGGGCAAGGGTTAGGAATAAAGTTTGGGTTAGGTTTAGGATTATGGTAAGGGATAGGGTTAGAACTAGTGATAGGGCTAGTATGAGTCTTACATCTAGTCTTAGAGCTAGGATTAGGGTTAGGGTTATGGTTAGGGATAGGGCTAAATTAGGGCTAGTGTTACTGTTATGTTTACACCTTCAGTTAGGGTTGGAGTTAGGATTACATCTAGTGTAAGGTATTGGGTTATATGTAGTTTGAAGGCTAGGGAAATGTTTAGTATTAGGGTTAGGAGTAGTGTTAGGTTTGGGGTTATGATTAAAACTAGGTTTAGGGCCAGGATGAGGGCTAATGTTTGTGTTAGGTTTAGGGCTAGTATTAGGGCTAGGGCTAATGTCAGGTCTAGGGTTACAGTTAGGAATAGATTTAGTGTTAGGTTAGGTGTATACTAAGGGTCAGATTTAGAATTAGGGTAATTATTAGCGTCAGGATCAAGGTGAGGGTTTGGGTTAGGTTAGGGTTTAGGTTTTCGGCTTGAATTAACATTAGGGATTCTGTTTAAGGTAATGAAAGGGTTAGGTTTAGGGTTTAGGTGTGGTTCAGTGTAAAGGATAGGGTTATCATTAGGCCTAGGGTTAGCATAAGGGTTATCATTAGGGTAATGGATAGGGTTAGACCTAAAATTAGGGGTAGGGTTATGTATAGGTTTAGGGCTTTTGTTTGTGGTAGGTTAGGGTTTAGGTTTGGTTTAGTTTAATGGATAAGGTTAGGGTTAGGCCTAGATTTAGCATAATGAGTTACCATTAGGGAAATGGATAGGGTTAGACCTAAGATTACGGTAGAGTTATGCATAGGATTAGGGCTTTTCTTGGGTTAGGGTTAGATTTACCTTTAGTGTTAAAGCTAGGTTAGTGGCTGAGGATGTGGCTCAAGAAGTAGCGTGCTCGCGTGGCATGTGCAGGGTGCTGTGTTCGATCCTCAGCACCATACACCAATAAAATAAGTATGTTGTGCCCACCAAAAACTAAAAAATACATATTAAAAAACCAGGTTTAGGACTTGGATTAAGGCTAAGTTTTGTGTTAGGTTAGGGCTAGGTTAAGGCTACAGCTAATATACAAAGTAGTGTTATGATTAGAGCTAGTGATAGGGTCAGGGTTAGGGCTATATCTAGTGTTAGGGTTAAATTTACGGTTATGATGATGTTTAGAACTAGGTTTAATGTTAGGGTCAAAGTCAGAATCCAGATTAGTTTTTAGGTTAGGGTTAGGACTAGAATTAGTGATAGGGTTAGGGCTAGGTGTAGGGTTAGGGTTATGATTTGGTTTTGTTTTAGGGCTAGGGGTAGAGTTAGGGCTAGTTTTAAAATTATGCTAGTATTAGTGTGAGGTTTAGGCTTAAGTTTAGGGTTAGATTTAGAGTTAGGTTTAGATCTAGGCTTTGACCTAGGGGTAAGGATAGGGCTGGGATTAGGGGTAAGTTTAGGGCTAGGTATAGGGTGATGGTAAGGGATAGGGTTAGAACTAGGTATAAGGCTAAGACAAGAGTTTGAGTTAGTCTTAGGGCTAGGGTTAGGGTTGGGTTACAAATAGGGTAAATTAGGTCTTGGATTAAGACTGGGTTATTGTTAGGGTGAGGCCTAGTTTGAGGGCTAGGATTAGTGTTAGGGTTAAGGTTAGGGTTAGGGTTAGGGTTAGGTTTAGGTTAAGGGATGGGATTATAGCTACTTTTAGCACTAGGGTGACGATTAGAATTAGGGTTTGGTTATGGTTACATTTATGATTAAGACGAGGTTTATAGCTGGAATGTGTGCTAAGGTTTTTGTTAGGATTAGGACTAGGATTAGAGTGAGGGCTAATGTCAGGTCTAGGGTTATAGTTAAGGGTAGTTTTAGGGTTAGGTTTATAGCTAGGACTATTGTAAGGGTCAGGTTTCTTGTTAGGGTCAGGTTTAGTGCTATGGGTATTATTGGGGTAAGGGTCAGGGTTAGGGTTTTTATTAGATTAAGGTTTAGGGTTAAGGCTCGAGTTATCATTACAGTTAGGGATAGGTTAATGATAGTTTTAGGTTTAAAGTTCAGGTTATGTGTAGGGGAATGGATAGGGTTAGGGTTAAGTATAGAATTAGGGTTCGGCCTAGGTTTAGCAGAAGTGTTAGGGGTAATATATAGGGTTAGAGTTAGTGATAGGGCTAGTGTTATGCTTAGGATTAGGTCTAGGGTAAGGCCTAGGTTTAGGGTTATGTGTAAGGTTAGGGTTATGGTTAGCTTTAGTGTTAAAGCTAGGGTAGGGCTTGGGTTAGGGCTAGGTTCTGAAATTGGTTAGGGCTATGGCAAATGTAAGAACTTTGTTATGATTAGGGCTAGTTTTAGGGTTAAAGTTAGAGCTAAGTATAGTTTTAGGGTTAGGTTTAGGGATAGGGTGATGTTTAGAGCAAGGGTTAGTGTTAGTGTCAGGGTCAGTGTTCAGTTTAGGGTTATGGATAATGGGAAAGCCAGAATTAGGTCTAGGGTTAAGACTAGGGGAAGGGTTAGTTTTTGGCTTTAGGCTAAGGGTTATTATTAGGGCTAGAGCTAAGTTTTTCTTTAGGTCTAGGGTTAGAGTTATGTATAGATAAGGATTAGCTTTTGGTCTAGGGCTATTTTTAGGTTAGGTTTAGGTATAAGGTTACCAATAGGGCCAATGTTAGGGTTCGGTTTAGCGTTAGGTTCAGGTTTAGACCTATGATTAGTGTTAGGGTCAGAATAAGGGTCAGGGTTAGAGTTAGGGTTTGGGTTGTGGTTAGAGCTAGAATGAGGGCTAGGGATAGGACAACTAATAGGGTTAGTTTTGGGAGAGGTTAAGTAATAGATTTAGGATTAGAATTAGAATTAGCACTTGGTTTAGGGCTGGCATAGGGTAAGGGATAGGGTTAGAGCTAGGGTTAGGGCTAGGGTTAGGGTAAAAGCTAGGCTTAGGGTTCGAATTAGGGCTAGTTTTGTTAGGGTTATGGCTAGGGTTAGAACAATGGCTATTGTAGGAACTATGGGTTTGGGGGTTAGTTTTAGGGTTATGGTTAGGTGTTAAACCTCTAGTGTTAGGGTTAGGTTTAAGGTTAGGGTGAAATATAGAGCTAGTGTTAGTGTTAGGTTAATAGTCAGGGTCAGGTTTAGTTTTAGGGTTAGGGTTAGGACTTGAATTAAGGCTAGGGTTACTGTATGGGTTAAGTTTCAGGATAGTGTGGTCTTTAGAGCTAGGGTGAGTGTTAGGATATTAGTCAGAGTTAGGGATAGTATTAAGGTTAAGATTAGGACTCGAATTAAGGCTAGGGTAAGGTCTAGGTTTAGTGTTATGGTTTGGTTTAAGTTAAGGTTTAGGGTTAGGGCTATTGCTTGGATTTGTTTTACTTCAAGAGTTATTGTTAGGGCTAGTTTTAGGATTAGCATTAGGGCTAGGGCTAGTGTTAATGTTAGGCTTAGGCTTAGGCTTAGGGTTAGGGTTAGATTTAGAGTTATTGTTAGATCTAGGGTTAGGACTAGGAATAAGGATATGACAATGGTTATGGCTAGGTATAGGGCTAGGTTTAGGATTACGGTAATGGATAGTGATAGAAGTAGGGATAGGGCTAGTGTGAGAGTTAGAGTTAGTCTTAGGGCTTGGGTTAGGGTTAGGGTTAGGGATAGGGTTAAATTAGGGCTAGGATTAGGGTTGGGACTACTGTTCACCTTAGGCGTAGCATTAGGGTTAGGGTAAGGTTTAAGTTTAGGGTAAGGAATGGCATTATAGCTAGGTTTAGAGATAAGGTGAAAGTTAGAAGTAGGGTTAGGGTTATGGTTAGAGTTAGGGTAAGGATTAAGGCTAGGTTTGGGGCTAGGATTAGGGCTATGCTTTATTTTAGTGTTAGGGCTAGGATTAGGGCTAGGGCTAATATCAGATCTAGGGTTATGGTTAAAGATAATTTTATTTTATTTTATTTTTTTATTGGTTGTTCAAAACATTATAAAGCTCTTGACATATCATATTTCATACACTAGATTCAAGTTGGTTATGAACTCCCAATTTTACCCCAAATACAGATTGCAGAATCACATCGGTTACACATCCACATTTTTACATAATGCCCTATTAGTAACTGTTGTATTCTGCTACCTTTCCTATCCTCTACCATCCCCCCTCCCTCCCCTCCCATCTTCTCTCTCTACCCCATCCACTGTAATTCATATCTCTCCTTGTTTATTTTCCCATTCCCCTCACAACCTCTTATATGTAATTTTGTATAACAATGAGGGTCTCCCTCCATTACCATGCAATTTCCCTTTTCTCTCCCTTTCCATCCCACCTCATGTATCTGTTTAATGTTAATATTTTCTTCCTGCTCTTCCTCCCTGCTCTGTTCTTAGTTGCTCTCATTATATCAAAGAAGACATTTGGTATTTGTTTTTTAGGGATTGGCTAGCTTCACTAAGCATAATCTGCTCTAGTGCCATCCATTTCCCTGCAAATTCTATGATTTTGTCATTTTTTAGTGCTTCGTAATACTCCATGGTGTATAAATGCCACATTTTTTTTTTATCCATTCATCTATTGAAGGGCATCTGGGTTGGTTCCACAGTCTAGCAATTGTGAATTGTGCTGCTATGAACATCGATGTAGCAGTATCCCTGTAGTACGCTCTTTTAAGGTATTCAGGGAAAAGTCCAAGAAGGGCAATAGCTGGGTCAAATGGTGGTTCCATTCCCAGCTTTCCCAGGAATCTCCATACTGCTTTCCAGATTGGCCGCACCAGTTTGCAGTCCCACCAGCAATGTACAAGTGTACCCTTTTCCCCACATACTCTCCAGCACTTGTTGTTTGACTTCATAATGGCTGCCAATCTTACTGGAGTGAGATGGTATCTTAGGGTGGTTTTGATTTGCATTTCTCTGACTGCTAGAGATGGTGAGCATTTTTTCATGTACTTGTTGATTGATTGTATGTCCTCCTCTGAGAAGTGTCTGTTCAGGTCTTTGGCCCATTTTTTGATTGGGTTATTTGTTTTCTTATTGTTTAATTTTTTGAGTTCTTTGTATACTCTGGATATTAGGGCTCTATCTGAAGTGTGAGGAGTAAAAATTTGTTCCCATGATGTAGGCTCCCTATTTACCTCTTTTATTGTTTCTCTTGCTGAGAGAAAACTTTTCAGTTTAAGTAAGTCCCATTTGTTGATTTTTGTTATCAACTTTTGTGCTACGGGTGTCCTATTAAGGAATTTGGAGCCCGACCCCACAATATGTAGATCGGAGCCAACTTTTTCTTCTATCAGACGCAGAGTCTCTGATTTGATATCTAGCTCCTTGATCCACTTTGAGTTAACTTTTGTGCATGGCGAGAGGAGGGGATTCAGTTTCATTTTGTTGCATATGGATTTCCAGTTTTCCCAGCACCATTTGTTGAAGATGCTATCCTCCCTCCATTGCATGCTTTTAGCTCCTTTATCAAATATAAGATAGTTGTAGCTTTGTGGATTAGTCTCTGTGTCCTCTATTCTGTACCATTGGTCCACCCTCCTGTTTTGGTACCAGTACCATGCTGTTTTTGTTCCTATTGCTCTGTAATATAGTTTTAAGTCTGGTATCGCTATACCGCCTGATTCGCACTTCCTGCTTAGAATTGCTTTTGCTATTCTGGGTCTTTTATTTTTCCATATGAATTTCATGATTGCTTTATCCATTTCTACAAGAAATGCCGTTGGGATTTTGATTGGCATTGCATTAAACCTATAGAGAACTTTTGGTAATATCGCCATTTTGATGATGTTAGTTCTGCCTATCCATGAACAGGGTATATTTTTCCATCTTCTAAGATCTTCTTCTACTTCTCTTTTTAGGGTTTTGTAGTTTTCATTATATAAATCTTTCACCTCTTTTGTTAGGTTGATTCCCAAGTATTTTATTTTTTTTGAGGATATTGTGAATGGAGTGTTTTTCCTCATTTCCGTTTCAGAAGTTTTGTCGCTGATATACAGAAATGCCTTTGATTTATGCGTGTTGATTTTATATCCTGCCACTTTGCTGAATTCATTTATTAGTTCTAGTAGTTTTTTTGTAGACCCTTTTGGGTCTTCTAGGTATAGAATCATGTCATCTGCAAATAGTGATAATTTAAGTTCTTCCCTTCCTATTTTTATGCCTTTAATTTCTTTTGTCTGTCTAATTGCTCTGGCCAGTGTTTTCAGAACTATATTGAATAGAAGTGGTGATAGAGGGCATCCCTGTCTTGTTCCAGATTTTAGGGGGAATGCCTTCAATTTTTCTCCATTGAGAATGATGCTAGCCTGAGGCTTAGCGTAGATAGCTTTTACAATGTCGAGGTAAGTTCCTGTTATCCCTAGTTTTTCTAATGTTTTGAACATAAAGGGATGCTGTACTTTGTCGAATGCTTTTTCTGCGTCTATTGAGATGATCATATGGTTCTTATTTTTAAGTCTATTTATGTGGTGAATAACATTTATTGATTTCCGTATATTGAACCATCCTTGCATCCCAGGGATGAATCCTACTTGATCATGGTGCACAATTTTTTTTATGTGCCTTTGTATCCGATTCGCCAGAATTTTATTGAGGATTTTTGCATCTATGTTCATCAGAGATATTGGTCTGTGGTTTTCTTTCTTTGAGGTGTCTTTGTCTGGTTTCGGAATCAGGGTGATGTTGGCCTCATAGAATGAATTTGGCAGAGCTCCGTCTTTTTCTATTTCCTGAAATAACTTGAAAAGTATTGGTATTAATTCTTCCTTAAAGGTTTTGTAAAACTCCGCTGTATACCCATCCGGTCCTGGGCTTTTCTTGGTTGGAAGTCTTTTGATTGCTTCTTCTATTTCATCTATTGTTAAAGATAATTTTAGAGTTAGGTTTATGCCTACATATAATGTAAGGGTTAGGTTTAGGGTTAGCTCAGGTTTAGAGCTAGGGTCAAGTTCTGGGTTAGAAGTTTGGCATAAGTTAAGGTTTAATGTTAGGGCTTGAATCAGCATTATGGTTAGTGTTAGTGTAATTATAATATGAGGTTTAGGGTTTAGGTTTGGTTTAGAATAATGCATAGTTTAGGATTAGGGATAGGGTTAGGTTTAGCCTAGGGTTATGGTTATTGCAAGGGATAGGGTTAGAGATAGGTTTAGGGCTAGGGTTGTGGATTGGATTAGGTCTAGGTTTAGGATTAGGGTTAGGGTTAAAGCTTTGGTTAGGGCTTGGATTAGGGCTAGGTTTAGGGTTAAGTTAGTGCTAGGGTTAGGGGTAAGGCTAATGTAAGTACCAGTGTTATAATTAGGGTTAAATTTATGGTTAGGTTTAGTGGTAGGTCTAGTGTTAGGTTTAGGGTTAGGATTAGGGTGATATTTAGACTAGGGTTAGTATAATGGTCAGAGTCAGGGTCAATGTTAGTTCTAGCTTTCAGCTTAAAACTGTGTTTAGAGCTAGGGTGACTGTTAGTATATCAGTCAGGTTCAGGGTTAGCTTTACTGTTAGGGTTATGACTTGAATTAGGGCTAGGGTTACTGTTAGGGTTTGGTTTAAGTTTAGGGTGTTCTTTAGAGCTAGGGTCAGTATTAGGATACGTGTCAGTGTCAGGGTAAGTTTTAAGGTAAGGGTAAGGACTCGAATTAGGTCTAGGGTTATGTCTAGGTGTAGTGTTAGGTTTGGTTTTAAGTTAAGGTTTAGGGTTAGGGCTGTTGCTCAGTTTTGTTTTAGTCCTAAGTTTAGGGTTTGGGTTAGATATAAGATTAGCATTATGGTTAGGGACATCTTAGTGTTAAGCTTAGGCTTTGGGTTAGGGTTAGATATGGATTTAGTGTGAGATCTAGGATTAGGGCTAGGTCTATGTATAGGGCGAGTGTTAGAGCTAGGGTTATGGTTATGGTAACAGGTAGGGTTAGGCCTAGGGCTAAGGGTAGGATGAGAGTTAGAGTTAGTCTTAGGCGTAGGGTTTGTTTACTTTTATGGATAGGGCTAAGTTAGGGCTAGGATTAGGGAGAGAGTTAGTGTTCAGCTTAGGCCTAGTGTTAGAGCTAGGGTTATAGTTAATTTTAGGGTAAGGTATGGTGTTATAACTAGGTTTAGGGATAGGGTGAGGGTTAGAATTAGGGTTAGGGCTATGATTAGGGTTAGCGTTATGATTTTTTTTAAATTTTTTTATTGTTGGTTGTTCAAAACATTACAAATTTCTTGATATATCATGTTTCACACTTTGATTCAAGTGGGTTATGAACTCCCATTTTTACCCCATATAGAGATTGCAGAATCACATCAGTTACACATCCATTGATTTACATATTGCCATACTAGTGTCTGTTGTGTTCTGCTGCCTTTCCTATCTACTATCCCCCCTCCCCTCCCCTCCCCTCCCCTCCCCTCTTCTCTCTCTACCCCCTCTACTGTCATTCATTTGTCCCCCTTGTATTATTTTTCCCTTTCCCCTCACTTCTTCTTGTATGTACTTTTGTATAACCCTGAGGGTCTCCTTCCATTTCCATGCAATTTCCCTTCTCTCTCCCTTTCCCTCCCACCTCTCATCCCTGTTTAATGTTAATCTTCTTCTCATGCTCTTCATCCCTACTCTATTCTTAGTTACTCTCCTTATATCAAAGAAGACATTTGGCATTTGTTTTTTAGGGATTGGCTAGCTTCACTTAGCATAATCTGCTCTAATGCCATCCATTTCCCTGCAAATTCTATGATTTTGTCATTTTTTTAATGCAGAGTAATACTCCATTGTGTATAAATGCCACATTTTTTTATCCATTCGTCTATTGAAGGGCATCTAGGTTGGTTCCACAGTCTTGCTATTGTGAATTGTGCTGCTATGAACATCGATGTAGCAGTGTCCCTGTAGCATGCTCTTTTTAGGTCTTTAGGGAATAGACCGAGAAGGGGAATAGCTGGGTCAAATGGTGGCTCCATTCCCAGCTTTCCAAGAAATCTCCATACTGCTTTCCAAATTGGCTGCACCAATTTGCAGTCCCACCAGCAATGTACAAGTGTACCCTTTTCCCCACATCCTCGCCAGCACTTGTTGTTGTTTGACTTCATAATGGCTGCCAATCTTACTGGAGTGAGGTGGTATTTTAGGGTGGTTTTGATTTGCATTTCTCTGACAGCTAGAAATGGTGAGCATTTTTTCATATACTTGTTGATTGACTGTATGTCCTCCTCTGACAAGTGTCTGTTCAGGTCCTTGGCCCAGTTGTTGATTGGGTTGTTTGTTCTCTTATTGCCTAATTTTTTGAGTTCTTTGTATACTCTGGATATTAGGGCTCTATCTGAAGTGTGAGGAGTAAAGATTTGTTCCCAGGGTGTAGGCTCCGTATTTACCTCTCTTATTGTTTCTTTTGCTGAGAAAAAACTTTTTAGTTTGAGTAAGTCCCATTTGTTGATTCTTGTTATTAACTTTTGTGCTATGGGTTTCCTATTGAGGAATTTGGAGTCTGACCGTTAGAGCTGGGTTTAGAGGTAGGGTTATGTTTAAGATTAGGTCTAGAGTTAGGGTTAGTGTTAGGGTTATCATTTTCTTAAGGTTAGGTTAAGGGTAAGGGTCAGGGATTGAGTAAGTATTAGGGCTAGGTTGAGGCTTCAGGGATAGAGTTATGGTTAGGGTTAGTGTTAGGGCTAGGTTTAGCATTAGGTTTAGGGTTATGGTTAGGGTAATGGATAGAGGTAGAGCTAGGGTTTGGGCTATGTTTACAGTTAGGATTAGGGCTAGGATTGGGGTTAGGTTTGGGGCTAGGTTTATGTTTAGGGTAAGGGCTAGGGTTTGAGCTAGTGTTAGTGATAGGGCTAGGTCGAGGATTAGGTTCAGCCTTAGGTCTAGGGACAGAATTATGGTAGGTTTAGGGTTAGGGTTAAGGTTAGGGCTAGGGTTATCATTAGGGTTAGGATAAGGGTTATGGTAATGGATATGGTTAGATGTAGGTTTAGGTTTAGGTTTAGGATAGATTAATTTTAGTGTTAATGTTAAAGCTATGGTTATGTTTAGGTTTATGGTACGGGTTAGGTTTTGAGCTCGGGTTAAGGCTATGGTGAGTGTTACTTTTAGGGTTAGGTCTATTGTAAGTTTTCGGGTTAGGGTTAGGGTTACGTTTAGGATTAAGGCTAGGGTTATCAATAGAGTTAGGTGTAGGGTTAGGAAAGTTGTAGGTTTAGAGCTAGGATTAGGTATAGGGTTAGAGGTAGGGTTAGGTATAGGGTTAAAGCTAGGTATAAGGCTCGGATTAGTGCTAGTTTTTGTGTTAGTTTTGGGGCTAGGTTTAGGGCAACATGTAATGTAAGAACCAGGGTTACAATTAGGGTTAGCTTTGGGGTTAGGGTTAGGGGTAGTTCTAGTGTTGGTGTTAGATTTACAGTTAGGCTGATATTTAGAGCTAGAGTTATTTTTAGGATAGGAACCAGGTTCAGGTTTAGTTTTAGTGTTTGAGTTAGGACTTGAATTAGGGATAGGTTTACTGTTGGGATTTGGTTTAAGGTTAGCATCATGTTTAGAGCTAGGGTGAGTGTTAGGATATGAGTCAGGGTCAGGGTAAGTTTTAAGGTTAGGGTTAGGACTCGATTAGGGCTAGGATTAACTTTTTAGTAGTTTAGGGTTTGGTTTAAGTTATGGTAAGGTTTAGTGTTAGGTCTGTTGTTCGTTTTTTTTTTTTTTTTTTTTTATTCCTAGGGTTAGAGTTAGGGCTAGTTTTACAATTAGTATTAGGGATAGGGCTAGTGTTAGTGTTAGGCTTAGACTTAGAGTTTGGGTTACATTTGTAATTATATTAGATGTAGGATTAAGCTAGGATTAAGTATAGGGCAAGGGTTAGGGCCAGGGTTAGAGTTATGGTAAGGGATAGGTGTAGAACTTGGAATAGGGCTAGTGTGAGAGTTAGAGTTAATGATTGGGCTAAAATTAGAGTTAGTGTTTGGGATAGGGGGAAATGAGGGTTAGGATTAGGACAAGGGTTAGTGTACAGTTTAGGCCTAGATATATGGATAGGGTTAGGTTTAACTTTAGGATAAAGAATGACATTATTGTAAGGTTTAGACATAGGGTGAGGGATAGAGTTAGGGTTAGGGCTAGGGCTGGGGTTAGGTTTATGATTAAGGCTAGGTTTAGGGCTAGGATGAGGGCTAGTGGTTGTATTAGGTTCAGGACTAGGATTAGTGCTAGGGCTAATATCAGGTCTAGGGTTATGGTTAAAGATAATTTTAGGGTTAGGCTTATGGCTAAGTCTAGTGTAAGGGTTAGGTTTAGGGTAAGGTTCAGGTTTAGAGCTCAGAGAATTATTGGGATTAGGATTTGGTTTAGGTAAGTATTTAGGTTTATGGCTCAAATTAGCATTAGGGTTAGGGTTAGGGATACAGTTAGGTTTTGTTTTAAGTTTCAGATTTGGTTTAGGGTAATTGATATGGTTAGCATTAGTGATAGAGCTAGGGTTAGGCTAAGAGTTATGGTTAGGGTAATTGATAGGGTTAGAAATTAGGTTAGAACTAGAGTTATGGTTAGAATATGCCTTGAGTTAGGGTTAGAGTTAGTGTTAGAACTAGGGTTAGGGTTAGGTTTAGGGTTATGTTTAGCATAAAGTTTAGTTTTAGAACTAGGGTTAGGGCTAGGTTTAGGGATAGGTCTAGGGATAGGATTTTGGTAGGTTTAGGTTTAGAGTTAGAGTTAGGGCTAGGGTTATCATTAATATTAGGGTTAGGGTTAAGGTAACGGATAGGGTTTGGTTAGGTAAAGATAATTTTAGAGTTAGAATTAGTGATAGGTTTAGGATTAGAGCTATGGTTATGTTTAGTTTTATGGTTAGGTTTATGGTTTCATCTAGACTTAGGGCTATGCTGACTTTAATTTTAGGGTTATGGCTATGGTTAGTTATCCGGTTAGGGTTAGGGATAACATTAGGTTTAGGGCTAGGATTATCAATAAGTTTAGGTTTAGGATTAGGGTAATGGGTAGGTTTAGAGCTAGGTTTAGGTCTAGGTTAAGTTTAGGATTTTGGCTATGATTAGATTGAGAGTTAGGTATAGGTCTAGGCTTATGTTTAGGGTAAAGGTTTGGCTTTTAGCTATCTTAGGACTATGGTGAGGGCTAGGGTTAGGTATAGGGCTAGTGTTAGGTTTAGGTTTATGCTTAGGGCTTAGTTTAGGCCTAAAATTATCTCTATGTGTAGAGTTAGGTTTAGGCCTAAGTTTAGGGCTATGTGTAATGTAAGATCTAGGGTTATGATTCAGCTAGTTCTAGGGTTAAGGTTATGGCTGGGTCTAGAATGAGGTTTAGGTTTTGGTTAGTTTCAGGTTTAGAGGAAAGTATAGTGTTAAAGGCAGGGACAGTGTTTGGGTTAGAGTTAAATTTAGGGTTAAATCCAGAATTAGGACTAGGTTTAGGTCTAGGGGTAAAGTTAGTGTTTGGGTTATATAAAAGTTTTTTTTAGCGCTATTGCTAGGATTTTGTTTAGGTCTAGAGCTAGATTTCAGGCTAGATTTAGAATTAGGTTTAGGTCTAGTGCTAGTGGTAGGTTTAGGGTTAGGTATACGGTTACAAGCAGGGCTAGTATTAGGGTTTTGTTAGGGTTAGGGTCAGGTTTAGACCTAGGGTTTATGTTATGGTCAGAATAAGTGTCAGAGTTAGGGTTAGGGTTTGAAATAGCATTAGAGATAGAAAGGGATCTAGTGTTAGGACTATTAATAGGGTCAGGTTTGTTTAGCCTAAGGATTAGGGATAGGTCTAGTGTTAATATTAAGATGAAGGTTTTGCTCAAGGAAAGGCATAGGGTTAGGGCTAGGGGTAAGTTTATGGTTAGGGTTAAAGCTAGGTTTAGGGCTCAGATTAGGGCGAGTTTTTGTGTGAGGTTTAAGTCTAGGGTAGGGCAATGGCTAATCTATGGACTAGGGTTACAATTAGGGTTAGGGGTAGGAGAAGGTCACGTGTTAGGGTTAGCTTTAAATTAGGGTTATATTTATAGCTAGAGTTAGTGTTAGGATATCCGTCAGGTCTGGGTTAGTTTTAGGGTTAGGGTTAGGACTTGAATTAGGGCTAGGTTTACTTTAGGGTTCAGTTTAAATTTAGGGTGGTGTTTAGAGGTAAGATGAGTGTTAGGGTATAAGTTAGGTTCAGGGTTATTTTGAAGGTTATGATTAGGACTCTACTTAGGGCTAAGGTTACTCTAGCTGTAGTGCTATGGTTTGGTTTAAGTTAAGGTTAGTGTTAGGCTTTTTGCTCGGTTTTGTTTTAGTGCTATGGTTAGGGTTAGGGCTAGTTTTATGATTAGCTTTAGGGTTAGGGCTAAGGTTATGGTTAGGTTTAGGATTAAGACTAGATTTAAAGCTAGGATTAGGGCTAGGTTTTGTGTTTGGTTTAGGGCAAGAATTAAGGCTAGGACTAAAGTGAGTTCTATATTTATATTTAGTGATATTTTTAGGGTTAAGTTTACGGCTAGGTCAATTTAAAGTGTTACGTTCAGGGAAAAGGTCAGATTAAGAGCTGGGGTATTATTAGGGTCAGGGTCAGGCTTCAGGTTTGGGTTAGGTTAAGGTTTAGGGTTAAGGCTCAAGTTAGCATTAAGTTAGAATTAGGGTTGGGTAAGGATAGTGTTAGGTTTAGTGTTAGGTGAGGTTTAAGGTAATGGATATAGATGAGGTTTGTGATAGGTTTAGGGTTAGGCCAAGGGTTAGCATTAGTGTTATGGATATTTTAGGGTAATTTATAGAGTTAGACCCATGGTTAGGGCTAGTATAATGGTTAGGATTAGGGCTAGATTTAGGGTTATGTGCAGGGATAGGGCGAGGGTTACACTTAGGATTAGGTTTAGGGGATGGTTTAGGGTTTGAGCTAGGATTATTGCTATGGCTATAGGTTAATTTAGGGTTTGGTCTAGGGTTATGGTCATGGCTAGTGAAACGTTTAGGGCTATGGTTATCATTAGGGTTAGGGTAATAGGTTTAGATGTCAGGTTAAATATAGGTTTAGGTTGAGGTTAGTATTAGGTTTAGGTTTAGGATTAGGATTAGGGTTTGAGCTAGCTTAGGTTTAGGGTTAGGGTTAGTTTTTCTGTTAGTTCTAGGGTTAGGTTTATGTTTAGAGTTAGGGTAGGTTTAGCTTTAGGTCTAGAGTTATCATTAGGGTTAAGTTTAGGATTAAGGTATTGGGTATGGTTCAAACTAGGATTAGGACTGGTGTGAAGGATAGGGTTAGGGCTGTGGCTAGGGTTAGGGTTAGGTTTAATTTAAGTGTAAGGATTAGGGATTGAGCTGGATTGAGGGCTAGGGTGAGGGTTAGGGTTACGTTTATGGCTAGGGTTAGCATTTGTTTTAGGGTTATGGTTAGTGTAATGGATAGAGTTAGAGCTAGGGTTTGGGCTATGGTTACAGCTAGGGTTAGGGCTAGAGTTAGGGTGAGGTTTAGGGTTTGGGCTAGGGTTATGTTTAGAGTAGGGTTTAGGTTTTCAGTTGGTTTAGGGCTAGAATGAGGGTTAGGGTTATGGTTAGGGCTAGGTTTAGGGTTAGGTTTATGCTTAGAGTTCTTCTATTGTTAGGGTTAGTTTTTGGATTAGGATAATGTTTAGAGTCAGGGTTTTGTAAGGGTAAGTGTCAGTGTTCAGGTTAGGATCAGGTTTAGGTTTAGTTCCAAAATGAGGACTAGGGTAGGTCTAGGGGTAGAGTTAGTGTTTGGTTTAGGTTAAGAGTTATTGTTAGGGCTAAGGCTAGGGTTATGGCTATATTTAGAATTAGTTTTAGGTCTAAGGCTAGTGTTAGTGTTAGTTTTAGGGTTAGGGTTACTGGTAGGGCTAGTGTTAGGTTTTGTATAAGGATTAGGGTCAGGTTTAAACCTAGGTTTAGTGTTAGGGTCCGAATAAGAGTCAGTGTTAGTTTTAGGGTTTGGGTTAAGTTTAGAGCTAGAATGAGGGCTAGGTTTAGGACTAGTAATAGAGTTAGGTTTTGGGGTAGGCATAGAATTAGAGTTAGGACTATGGTATCAATATAGGTGAGGGTTCGACTAAGTGTAAGAAATAGGGTTAGAGCTAGGATTAGGACTAGGGATAGGGTTAAGTGTAGGGCCAGGGTTAGGGTTAGGGTTAAAACTAGGGTTAGGCCTTGGATTATGGCTAGGTTTTGTGTTAGGTTTAGGGCTATGGCTAATTTAAGAACTGGCTTATGATTAGGGCTAGTTTTAGGGTTATATTTAGGTTGAGGTCTAGTGTTAAGATTATGTTTAGGGTTAGGATGATGTGTAGAGCTAGGGTTAGTGTTAAGGTAAGAGTCAGGCTTAGTATTAGTTCTAGGGTTAGAGTTACGACTCAAATTAGGTCTAGGGTTAGGGATAGGCGTAGGGTTCGGGTTTGGTTTAGGTTAAGGTTTAGGGTGAATGCTACAGTTTGGTTTGTCTTGAGGGCTAGGTCTAGTGTTAGAGCTAATTTCAAATTAGCATTAGGGTTAGAGCTAGTGTTAAGGTGTGGTTTTGGCTTAGGGTTAGGGTTATATTTAGAGTTAGGGTTAGATCTATGTTTAGGGCTACAGCAAAAGTTAGGGCTAGGGATTGAGTTATCATAAGTGATAGGGTTAAAACTAGGGATAGGGATAGGTCGAAAGTTAGAGTTAGTGTTAGTGTTCAGATTAGATTTAGGGTTAGAATTAGGGCTTAATTAGGGCTAGGATTAGAGCTATGGCTAGTATTATGGCTGAGGCTAGGTTTATGGCTAGGGTTATGGTTATGGTTATGGTTATGGTTAGGTATGATGTTATAGAAAGCTTTAGAACTAGGGTGAGGGTTAAAGTTAGGTTTATGGTTAGGGTTAGGTTTTGGATTAAGGCTAAATTTAGACCTAGGATTAGGGCTAGAGTTTGTTTAGGATTAGGGCTTCATTAGGGCTAGGGCTAATGTCAGGTCTAGGGTTATGGTCAGAGATAGTTTTAGGCTTAATATTATTATGGTTAGGATTAGGTTTATGGATATGGTTATGTTTAGGGTTCAGAATAGGTTTAGGGTAATGTACAGGTTTAGGGTTAGGAATAGGTGTAGGGTTATCCTAGGGTTAGCATTAGATTTAGGGTTAGGATTAGGGTAATGGATAGGGTTACAGCTGGGGTTAGGGCTAGGTTTATGGTTAGGATAAAGGCTAAGTTTAGGGTTAGGTTTTGGGTTATGTCAAGGGTTAGGGTTAGGTTTAGGGTAAGCTTTTGTGCTAGAATTATGGTTATGGTTAGGGTTAAATGTAGTGTTAGGGCTCCGATTAGGGATAGGTTTTGGGTTAGGTTAGGGCTAGGTTTATTGCTACAGCCATTGTAAGAACTAGGGTTATGATTAGAACTAGTTTTAGGGTTAGGGTTAGGGCTAGGTCTAGGGTTAGGTTTAGGTTTAGGTTTATGTTTTGAGTGATGTTTAGAGGTAGGGTTAGTGTTGGCATCAGAGTCAGGGTCAGGGTTTGTTTTAGGGTTAGGGACAGGACTCGAATTAGGGCTAGATTTAGGGTTTAGTTGTAGGCTTAGGTTTTGGTTTTTATATTCAAGTTTAGGGATAGGGCTAATGTATAGGCAAATGATAGGATTATGGTAAGATATAGGGTTAGAACTAGAAATAGGACTAAGGCGAGAGTTAGAGGTAATCTTAGGGCTAGGGTTAGGTTAGGTTAGGTTTAGGGCTGAACAGGCTAGGATTAGGTATAGCGTTTCTATTAGGTTTAGGCCTAATTTTAGGCTTAGGTTTAGGTTTAAGGATAGGGTTAGTTTTAGGAGAGGTCATGGGGATAGAGCTAGTTTTAGGGCTATGTCAGAGGTTAGAATTCGATTAGGGTTAGTGTTATGGTTTTGTTTAGTAATAAGGCTAGGTTTAGGGCTAGGATGAGGGCTAGGGTTTTTTTTAGGGTTATGGCAAGAATTAGGGCTAGGGCTAGTGTCAGGTCTAGGCTTACATTAGGGATACATTGAGGGTTAGATTTATGGCTAGGTCTAGTGTAAGGATTCAGTTTAGGGTAAGGGTCAGGTTTAGAGCTAGGGGTATTATTAGGGTAAGAATTAGGTTTCAGGTTTGGTTTCGGTTAGGGTTTAGGTTTAGAGCTTGAATTAGCATTAGGATTTGGTTAGGGTAATGTTAGGTTTAGGTTTAGGGTTCATGTTAGGTCTAGGGTAATTGATAGGGTTAGAGTTAGCAAAAGGGTTAGGGTTAGGCCTAGGGTTAGCGTTAGGGTTATGCTTGTGCTTAGAATAATGGATAGAGTTAGGGATAGGATTATGGTTTGTATTAGGGATAGAGTTAGTGTTAGGCCTAGGGTTATGTTTAGGTTCAGGTTTAGGATATGGTTTAGAGTTTGAGCTATGTTTCGCACTAGGGCAAGGGTTAGGTTTAGGGTTAGGTCTAGGTTATAGTTACAGTTAGTGTCAAGGTTAGTGTTACGGTTAGGGCTAGGGTTATCATAAGGTTTAAAGTATTGAATAGGGTTTGATTTTGTGTTAGGGTTAGGTTTTGGCTTAAGGTTAGTATTAGGGATAGGCTTAGGTTTAGGTTTAGCATAATATTTAGGGTTTGAGCAAGGGTTACCTCTGTGGCAAGGGTTAGGTTTATGGTTATCTAGGGCAAGGTAGATTTAGGTTAATGACTAGGGTTATCATCAGGGTTAGGGTTAGGGTTAGAGTAATGGGTAGGGTTAGAGCTAGGATTAGGACTAGGGCATTATTAAGGTTAGGGTTTGAGTTAGGGTAATATGTAAGCTTAGAGCTAGGGTTAGGGATAGCATTAAGGTTAGGATTAGGGCTAGGATTAAGGTTAGGTTTAAGTTTAGGCCATGGGTTAGTGTTAGGTTTTGGTTAAGTTTAAGGGTTAGAGATTGAGCTAGTGTTTGGACTAGGATGAGGATTAGGGTTAGAGTCAGTGTGAGGGTTAGGGCTAGGGTTAGCATTAGGGTTAGGTTTAGGTTAATGGATAGAGTTAGAGGTAGATTTTGTCCTATGGTGATGGGTAGTTTCATGGTTAGTGATATGGCTAGGTCTAGTGTTAGGGTTATGGTTTTTGTTAGGATAAGTTTTATAGCTAGGGTTTGTGTTAGGTAAGGATCAGTGTTTGGTATAGGGTTAAGTTTATTGTTAGGGCCAGCATTAGGTCTACGGTTTGGTCTAGGGGGTAGGGTTAGTGTTTGGGTTAGGTTAAGTGTTATTATTAGGGCTATGAGTTTCTGTTTAGGGCTAGTCCTCGAGTTATCACCAGATAAAGGATTAAGTGTAGGTCTAGTTCTAGTGTTAGGGTAAGGTTTAGTTATAGGGCAGGTAGTGCCAATATTAGGGGTCGGTTTAGGTTTAGGGTCAGGTTTAGACCTATGGGTAGTGTTAGGGTCAGAATAAGTGTCAGAGGTAGGGTAAGGGTTTGGGATAGAGACAGAGCTAGATTGAGGATTAGGGTTAGGACTAGTAATAGATTTATGTTAGGGGTTAGGCTAAGAATTATGTTTAGGACTAGGGTAGATTTAGGGTTAGAGTTTGGCTTAGGGTAAGGGATAGGGTTAGTGCTACTGTTAGGGATAGTGTTAGGGTTAGGGTTAGAGCTAAGGTTAGGTTTAGGGTTATGGTTAAATGTAGCGTTAGAGCTTGGATTAGGGCTAGGCTAGGTTTTGTGTTAGCTTTAGTGCTATGGCTAATGTAAGAACTAGGGTTAAAATTATGGCTAGTTTAGGGTTAGTGTTTTGTCTAGGTTTAGTGTTTGATTAGGTTTAGGCTTAGTGTTATGTTTAGAGTAATGGATAGGTTAGGGTTAGTTAATGTGTTAGGGATAGGCCGAGGGTTAGCATTAGGGTTAGAATTAGGGTTAGGGTTATGGTAATGGATTGAGTTAGAGCTAGGTTTAAGGCTAGGGTTATGTTTAGTGTTAGTGTTAGTGATAGTGTTAGGGTTAGTGTTAGGTTTAGGGTTATTACAAGGATTAAAGTTAGGGTTAGTTTTAGGGTAACGGTTAGGACTTCGTTGAGGTTTAGAGTTAGGGTTAAAGCTAGGTTTGGGGCTCACATTAGGGCTAGATTTTGTGTTACATTAGGGCTAGTGTTAGGAATACAGCTAATGTAAGAACTAGGTTTATGATTAAGGCTAATTTTAGGGTTACAGTTAGGGCTAAGTCTAGTTTTATGGTTAGGTTTAAGTTCAGGGTGATGTTTTGAGCTAGGGTTAGTGTTTCATTCAGAGTCAGGGTCAGGGTTAGTTTTAGCGTTGGGGATAGGACTCAAATTAGGGGTAGGCTTAGGGCTAGATGTAGGGTTAGGATTTGGTTTAGGTTAAGGCTTAGGGTTAGTTCTATGGCTCATTGTGTTTTAGGGCTAAGGCTAAAGGTAAGGGTAGTTTTATGATTAATGTTAGTGTTATTGCTAGTGATATGGTGAGTATAGGCTTAGGGGTACATTTAGAGTTATGGTTAATTTTAGGGTTAGGGCTATGGCTATTGTTAGGGCTAAGGTTAGGTCTAGTGTTTGTGTAATGGTAAGGGATAGGGTTAGACCTAGGAATAGAGCTATTGCTTGGTTTGGTTTTTACAGCTAGGGTTAGTGTTAGTGCTAATTTTATGAGTAGTGTTAGGGTTCGGGCTAGTGTTAGTGTTAGGCTTATGCTTAGGTTTAGGGTTAGATTCAGATTTGGGGTTATATCTAGGTTTAGGGTTAGGACTGAGGATAGGGCAAGGGTTAGGGTTATGGTTAGATTATGGTATGTAATAGGGTTAGAACTTGGGATAGGACTAGTGTGAGTTAGAGTTTGTCTCAGGGCTTGGGTTACGGAAATGGATATATTAGGGCTAGGATTAGGGCTATGGTTAGTGTTCAGCTTAAATATAGAGTAGGGTCTGAGTTACTATTAAGTTTAGGTTAAGGGAAAATATTATACCTAGGTTTAGAGGTAGTGTGATATTTAGAATTAGGGTTAGAGCTTTGGTTATGGTTAGGGTTATCATTATGGCTTGGTTTAGTGCTGGGATGAGGGTTAGTGTTTGTTTTAGGGTTAGGGCTAGGATTTGGGGTACATCTAATTTCAGGTCTAGAATTATGTTTAAAGATAATTTTATGTTTAGGATTATGGCTACGTCTAGTATAAGGGTTAGGTTTAGGGGTAGGGTCCAGCTTAGGGTTAGTGGTATTTTTATGGACAAGGACTGGGTTAAGGTTTGGGATAGGTAAGGTCTAAAGTTAGAGATAGAATTAGCATTAGGGTTAGGGTTAGAGTAATGATAGGGTTAGTACTAGGACCCAGGTTAGGTTTAGGATTATGGATAGAAATAGGATTAGAGATAGCATTAGGTTTAGACCCAGGGTAAGCATTAGGTTTAGGGTTATGTTTATGGTAATGAATAGGGTTAAACTACGGTTGGGGGTAGGATTATGGTTATGATTAGGGCTAGGGTTATGATAAGGGCTTGGGTTATGTTTAAAGCTCAGGATAGGGCTCAGATTAGGCTAGGTTTCAGGTTAAGTTAGTGCTATGGTTAGGGTTATGGCTAATGTAAGTACTAGAGTTACATTTAGGGCTAATTTTAGGGTTAAGGATAGGGCTAGGTTGAGTGTTCAGGTTAGGTTTAAGGTCAGGGTGATGTTTAGAGCTAGGGTTAATTTTAGTGTCAGAGTCAGGGTCAGAGTTAGTTTTAGGGTTCGGCTTAAAACTCGAATTAGGTCTTAGGGTTAGGGTAGGTGTATGTTTAGGGTTTTCTCTAGTTTAAAGATTAGTGTTAGAGCTATGGCTCAGTTTTGTTTTAGGCTAGGGCTAGGGTTATGATTAGTGTTAGGCTTAGGGCTAGTGTTTGGGTTAGGCTTAGGCTTCCGATTAGGGTTAGAGTTAGAGATAGGTGTTGATATAAGGTTAGTGCTAGGGCTAAGGATAGGGCAAGGGTTAGGGCAACGTTTAGGGCTAGGGTTATGTTTATGGTAAGGGATAGGTTTAGAACAAGTGATAGGGCTAGTGTGAGAGTTAGAGTTCGTCTTATTGCTAGGTTTAGGTTTATGGTTATGGATAGGCCTAAATTAGGGCTAGGGTTAGTGTTAGGTTTAGGCCTAGGTTTAGGGTAAGTGTTAGGGTTACATTTAGTTTAAATGAATGGGTTATAGCAAGATTGAGGGCTTGGCGAGGATTAGTACTAGGGGTTAGGGTTAAGGTTATGATTAAGGCTAGGGTTTAGGGCTATGATGAAGGCTAGTGTGTGTATTGGGTTTGGGGCTCGTATTAGGTCTAATGCTAATGTCAGGTCTAGGGATACAATTAGGCATACATTTAGTGTAGGTTTATGGCTTGGTCCAGTGTAAGGGTTAGGTTTAGGGTAAGGGTCAATTGTAGAGCTAGGGTTATTATTGGGGTCAGAATCAAGGTTAGGGTTTGGGTTAGGTTAGGGTTTAAGTTTAGGACTCAAATTAGCATTAGATTTAAGGTTAGGGTAACGACAGGGTTAGGTTTAGGGTTTAGTTGTGGTTTAGTGTAATGGATAGGGTTAGGGTTAGGCCTAGGGTTCACATAAGGTTTAGGGTTATCATTAGGTTAATGGATAGAGTTAGATCTAAGTTTAGGGCTAGGTTTATGTATAGTATTAGGACTTTTGTTTTGGTTAGTGTTAGGTTTAAGTTAAGGGTTAAAGCTAGGGTAAAGACTCTGATTATGGCTAGGTTTTGGGATAGTTTAGGGCTAGGGTTAAGACTATGGCTAATGTACAAAGTAAGGTTATGATTAGCGCTACATATAAGATTAGGGTTAAGGCTAGGTCTAGTGTTAGGTTTTGATTTATGGTTACAATGGTTTTTAGAGCTAGGTTTAGTGTTAGGGTCAGAGTCAGGGTCAGGTTTAGTTTTTAGGATAGGACTAGAATTAGGGATAGGTTTATGGATAGGCTTAGGGCTAGATGTAAGGTTAGGGTTTGGGTTAGGTTAAGGGTTAAGATTAGGGCTATAACTCAGTTTTGTTTTATCACTAGGGCTAGGGTTAAGGCTAAGATTAGGTATAGGATTAGGGTGATGTTAAGGGAAAAGGTTAGAACTACCCTATAGGTCTAAGGCAAGAGTGATAATTAGTCATAGGGCTAGGGTTATGGTAAGTGTTAGGGATAGGGCTACGTTAGCTCTGGGATTAGGGCTAGTGCTATTGTAAGAGTTTGGCCTAATTTAGGGCTTGGTTTAGTGTTAGGGTTTGGATTAGGGTTAGGTTTAAGGTAAGGGAGGTGTTGATACCTAGTTTTAGGGATAGGGTGGGTGTTAGAATTAAGGTTAGTGTTATGATGAAGGCAAAGATTATGTCTAGGTTGTGGGTTAAGGTTTGTGTTAGGGTTAGGACTAGGATTAGAGCTAGGGCTAATGTCAGGTCTAGGGTTAGAGTTAAGGGTGGTTTAAGGGTTAGGTTTATATCTAGGTCTATTGTAAGGGTTAGGTTTATGGTTAGGGTCAGATTTAGAGCTAGGGGTATTATTAGTGTCAGGGTTAGGGTTTAGGTTAGGTTATGGTTTATGTTTAGGGCTCGAATTAACATGAGGTTTAGTGACAGGTTAACAATAGTTTTAGGTTTAGTTTTCAAGTTAGGTGTAGGGTAATGGATAGGGTTAGGGATGGGCTTAGTATTATGGTTTGTTCTAGATTTAGCATAAGGGTTAGGATTATCCTAAGGGTAATGGATAGGGTTAGATCTAGGGTTAGGGCTAGGATTATGCTTAGGATTGGATCTAAGGTTAGGCTTAGGCTTAGGTTTAGGGCTATGGTTAGTGTTAGGGTTAGCTTTAGGGTTAAAGATAGTGTAAGGATTGGATTAGGGCTAGGTTTTGCAATAGGTTAGGGCTATGGCTAAATTAAGTACTTGTTATGATTAGGGCTAGATTTAGAGTTAATGTTAGGGCTATGTATAGTTTCAGGGTTAGCGTGATGTTTACAGCTAGGGTTAATGTCAGGGTCAGTGTTCAGATTAGGATTATGGTTAGAATTAAAGCCATAATTAGGACTAGGGTTAGGTCTAGGGGAATAGTTAGTGATTGGCTTAGGCTAAGGGTTATTATTAGGGCTAGGTCGAGGTTTTTCTTTAGATCTAGAGCTGGAGTTATGGCTACATTTAGGATTAGGTTTAGGTCTAGTGCTAGTGTTAGAGTTTGGTTTAGGGTTAGGTTCAGGTTTAGACCTATGTTTACTGGTAGGGTCCAAATAAGGGTGAGGGTTAGGGTTAGGTTTTGGGTTATGGTTTGAACTAAAATGAGGGCTAGAGTAAGAAGTAGTAATATGATTAAAGTTTGGGTTAGGTTAATGATTATGGTTAGAATTAGGATTAGAATTAGTGTTATGGTTTGGTTTAGGGTTAGGGATAGAGTTAGAGCTAGGGTTAGGGCTAGGATAGGGTTAAACCTAGGTTTAAAGCTCAGATTAGGGCTAGGTTTTTTATTAGGATTAGGGCTAGGGTTAGATTAACAGGTAATGTAAAAAGTATGTTTACAATTAGGGTTAATTTTAGGGTTATGGTTAAGAGTTAAACCTCCAGTGTTAGGATTACTTTTAAGGTTAGGGTGATATTTAGAGCTAGTGTTAGTGTTAGGTTTGTAGTCAGGGTCAGGGTTAGTTTTAAGGTTAAGGTTAGGACTCAAATTACGTCTAGGTTTACTGTAAGTGTTTGTTTTAAGGGTAGGATGGTGTTTAGATCTAAGGTGAGTGTTAGGATATGAGTCAGAGTCAGGGTTAGTATCAAGGTTAAGGTTAGTACTCAAATTATGGCTAGGGTTAGGTCTAGGTGTAGTATTAGGATTTGGTTTAGGTTAAGGTTTAGTATTAGCTCTATTGCTTGGTTTCAATATACTGCTAGGGTCAGGGTTAGGGCTAGTTTTACGAGTAGCATTAGGGTTAGGTCTAGTGTTTATGTTAGGCTTAGGATAACGGTTACTGTTAGATTTAGAGTTAGGGATAGATGTAGGGTTACGGTTTGGAATATGGACAGGGCAAGGTTTATGGTAGGATTAGGGCTAGGGTTAATTTTACGGTAATGGATAGGGTTAGAACTAGGGATAGGGCTAGTGTGAAAGTTAGAGTTAGTCTTAGTGCTAGGGTTAGGGTTAGGGATAGGGTTAAATTAGGGCTAGAATTAGGGCTAGGGTTATTGTTCAGCTTACGCCTAGCAGTAGATTTAGGGTTAGGGTTAAGTTTAGGGTAAAAATTGGCATTATAGCTAGGTTTAGAGGTTGGGTGATGGTTAGAATTAGGGTTCGGCCTATGGTTAGGGTTATGATTAAGGCTGGTTTTAGTGCTTGGATAAGGGCTAGGGTTTGATTTGGGGGAGGGCTACTATTATTGCCAGAACTAATATCAGGTCTAGGATTATGGTTAAAGGTAGAATTAGGGTTAGGTTAATGGATACAGGTAGTATAAGGGTTATATTAAGTTTTAGGTCAGGTTTAGAGCTAGGGGTATTATTAGGGTCAGGGCCTTGTTTAGGGTTTGGGATAGGCTTTGGTTTAAATTTAAGGCTTGAATTAGCATGAAGATTAGGGTTAGGGTAATGATAGGTTTAGGGTTTAGGTTTGGTTTAGGGTAATGGATTGGGTTAGGATTTGGGATAGGGTTAGGTTTAGGCCTAGGGTTAGCATTAGTGTTAGGATTATAGTTATGGCTATAGATAGGGTTAGAGCTAGGTTTAGGACTAGGGTTATGGTCATGATTAGGACTAAGGTTAGGGTTAGTGTTATGGTTAAAGCTTGGTTTAGGTCCTGAATTAAGGCTAAATTTGTGTTAAGTTAGTGCTAGTGTTAGGGTTAAGGCTAATGTAAGTACCGGGTTGACACCTAAGGTTAAATTTACGTTTAGGTTTGGGGCTTGGTCTAGTGTTAGGTTTTGGTTTAGGGTTAGGTTGATCTTTAGAGGTAGGGTTAGTGTTATGGTCGGATTCAGGGTCAGGGTTAGTTTTTAACTTGAATTAGGGCTAAGTTTAGGGTTAGGTTTAGGTTAAGTGTTAGTTTTAGGGCTATGTCTGGGATTTGATTTAG